>NW_026962010.1:4891275-5196980 GCF_032445375.1 Bacillus rossius redtenbacheri | reverse complement strand
TGATCATGTAATAAGTAGTAGTTGTTGTTGGTGTTTTGTGGTTTGAAAGCAACAAACCTTTTGTGGAAAAGCTAATGTGGTCAAACTAAAACTGGGTTCTCTAGTCGTACAAGGTGACCTACTTTGCAAGGGTCATGTAGTTCATAATGCCTGTGTTATAGGAAAATTTTATTGAGGGGGGGGGGGGGGGGGGGGTGTAGAAGTCAATAAAATGTTCGGTTGCTAGAGTTGGTATGACTGAGAAAAAAGAGAGCAGAGTGTAAATGATGGCGGAATAAAGGAGTGCGGTGTTATCATGTGGACTGGCATTATTACTGTATTTAAGTCAACAATAACCAACCTATATTAATGTGGCATGGAATATCTCAGTACATATACTCATTATGGCACATATCCAAACTTTTCTTACATATTCATAGCTTTAACCACCGTTTATATCCTAATAATGCATGTTTCAATGCACAGCAGAGGTATTCAGAGCAATACAGAAGTAAATCTTCTATTTGAACATTGTTAAACCACGAGAGCCAAGATAGTTGATTTTTCTTTGTTAGTTCAGCAATTAGGATGCATAGCTGCTGGGTCAGACCTCGTGTACTCGTAATGATACAGACATATTCTTGTATTCTGTGCATGGCTCGGACACTGGTGTGTGTGCCAACAGAATTACCAAAGTCATTTGGTGTAAACAATGTCAGTTGCACTTGTAGTGGCAAGTACACTATTGCACTATAACCACCAGTCACTAGTGGGCTCTCCAGGCATCCAAGTTGGTGTACATGTGGTAGCACGTACAAAGTACTCACAAGTTGAGTAGAAGGGTTTTTATTCACTGTGATTTATACAAGGCTGATTAACAATTATGTATATATAAAAAAGATAGCAATAAGCTGTGAAAAAAAGTTCCAACAGCAATTCAATCGGTTTAGTTGCTGACCAGGACACCTCATGGCCTGGCCTGAAAATTGAGAACTTATTTTTGTTTCAAACGCCCACTTAGAACAGTCTACCACCCGGAGTAGGCCTTAAAGAAGTAATAAAATGTTTTAATACGTTAAGAATAGCAGGTGTGAAGGGATCAGACAAGTACGAACATTGAAGTCGGCGAGGTTCATTGATAGCATCCTACCCCAAGACGGCAATCGGAAGAGCCTGGACGAGACCAAGATGTCATGGTGGCTAGACCACCATTAGGTCATTTTATAGTTACATGACAAAGTATTTAACATAGCCACCCTCTTAAACTAATTTAATCAAAATTATTAGGCATTAACACAACATAACTATTGATGTATTTTATATTTAAAATAAAATAAAAAATGATAAAAGATTAACACTTATATTTAAATTACATTATTACACGAGGGGACTGTGGTACAGATGCTAACTATGCCTATTGGCAGGAAGTTTGCAACGCTGGGCCATAGAGGGTGCTGGTCTGAAGTGGAGCGAGACACATCGCGCTTAGCAAGGGTGTAGCTCTAGCCGTCAAGTTTATGGTTTTTAAAATCTTATTACAATTGAAACATATTTCCTGTGTTAATAACATTTTGAAACTCAGAAATGTTGTTAGAGCATCTTCGGAATATTATGCCCAAGCCGTATTACATAAACAAAGCAGTCAATTTATTTTAATTTTAGGTTGCTTAATCTCAAAGCCGTTTATTTGAATGTATTTAGACATACATTAGTACTGTATATTGATATTAATGGGAATAGTGTATTGATTAAAATGTTTGTCAGCAATCACATTTACCTCTGGGAAAGAAAAATTGTTTTTATCGATTCTGTTTTTTCTGGGAATGAATTAAGAGCGTTACTTCAAGGGGCAGGTGTGAATGCATATTTTATGTTGTAATATACTTAAAACCACAAACCAAGAAGTTAAATTCCTGATATGGCATTCCTCTCTATGCTGTTTTTTTTACCACACTCATAATTTTAGTTCCCAGGAACTTATGTTAACAATGCATTTCAATCAAGTTTCTTGTAGTGCAAAAAAATGGCTTAATTTTTTCCCCTTACTATATTTGTATACACTGGCATATCCCCCCCCCCCCCCCCGAGATTAAAAACCCCTCCCTGTGGGGCCACTGGCCTGCTTGCTTGTGCTTGCATAATTGAGACTACGAAAAGAGATTGAAAAACAAAATAATGTCAAAACTATAGTTTATGGAGAATTTACCTTTTTTTATTTAATTTTTTGAGATTATTGTATGCTTATAAAACAAAACATGGGCTGTATACAACACACAAGCCCCGTATCCAGAGATCACAAGTCAGTTAATCCCACATACAAAACTCTCTAGTCGCACTATTATTTAATGTTCAAAAAAATACAAAAGAAATGACACTAATATTTACTATCAATCTAGCACTAGAATAGTGTTACAACCTTATCATCATCCATAATGATACACTTACCAACTACACTTTCTAAAAACAAGGTCCAGTGTCATTAACTTAAAGAAATAAGATTACATATCATTAACTATGTTCACAATATATACAATTTTTATATTAGAAAAAAAAAGCTAACAATTTCTTTGAATTATTGTCTTTACAGTCTGTAAAATTTAGAGCAGAGTACAGAGTCTAAATCACTTCCAATATTTGAAAAAAAAAATCAATAATTAAAAAACCATAAATTGTTGAAAGTTATGATGACAATTTTAATTTAAAAGTTAGCATCCCACAAGTTTGAGTATTAAATGTAAAACTCAAAATTTTGCCACATGCTTCAGCAGTAACTAAAGACACTGTATTTCACTTGCACCTGCGAGTAAAAATGTACAAAAAATAATGTGTGCTGTTAGAAGAACGATGAGCACAAGTATACATAAGACACGATTGATATATCTACAGCTGGTCAACAAACAACATAGGAACACAAAGCACACGCAAACATCATGATGCTCATTTGACGGACACACACTGGGACATGGGATCAACGCCTCCTTGCGATTCAGCTGGCTTGCGCATTCGCCGGAACAGCAGCACGTGTGGCTCTGGAAAACAAGGACGACCTCAGCTCATTGGCTTTCGAGACCAGTCGCTTATTACTCCTAGGTTAAGGTCACGTCCAGGGTACATTATCATTTTTACGGATGTGACAAGCTGGAAGTAAAGAAACCGTATGTCACTTACGACAAAAAGTAGTCGCTAAAAATTCAGGCACAATATAGCACGTGAACGTTTTACATAATTTTAGAACATTATTCTCTGAAATAACTGTAAATGTATTCTTCAGACCTATAATTTATCTTGTAATTTGATTTTAACAGGTGCAATGTAATGATTCAAATGGTAGTCAACAAACACACTCTACGAATGGAAAACTAATAATTAGTTTTAGCATGCATTCTTATGGGGGTAAAAACA
Organism: Bacillus rossius redtenbacheri; assembly: GCF_032445375.1. Classification (NCBI taxonomy): domain Eukaryota; kingdom Metazoa; phylum Arthropoda; class Insecta; order Phasmatodea; family Bacillidae; genus Bacillus; species Bacillus rossius. Next base: position 5,193,599 of record NW_026962010.1, on the reverse strand, counting down.
TATTTGATTAGCGCTCTAGTTTCATAGAATGAATTAAGAACATTACTTCAAGGACTATTATTTGCACAATAGCTTACTCCTTGGTTTATGCCGATCACTTTTTTTGTTTGATGTGAACTTTTCATTTAAATGTTTTGCTAGATGAAGTGAACATATTATAAACAAATTTCTAATTTATATTTATAGTTCCAATATTAATTGATTATATGAATATTTTATAATGACATAAGTTATACCCACATAAACATTTTATTAGAATCATTTGTGAGCACATCTTGAATGTAATGAATTCACCTTTAGCACTTTTCTAAGCTCTATGATAACTCCTGGCGAATGCAACCAACTGAGACCAGTGGCGTAGTCAGGATTTGTGTATGGGGGGTGTTAAGAAGCATGTCCCCACCCCCGTATTAAAACGGGGGGTCGAGGGGTCCTCCCCCGGGAAAATTTGGATTTTAAGGGCGCCATCTGGCTAGAGAGCAAACGCGTGACCGCGTACATAGCATGTCGTTCTTGCTCGGAGCTGAGTGGCGACATTCGGAACTACTCTTATCTCCTCCTTCTCATTGCCCCACCCCACTAGTACCCACCCTCCTCCCCACGCCGACACTGCTGGCCAGATAAGAGCCGCCCTGCCGCCTCGCCATGTGTCTGAATCACTCTGCGTCCTTTAGTTTACCGTAGCCGGCGTGCCAATTGCATCTATGTTTAGTGTAGCGATATAGCAAAATACTTATTTTAGTGGTTGATAGTAACGTGTTAACACTTATTGTGTATATGTCACACAGACAAATGTGACTGCATACGTAAAAAAAAATTCTGTCTGAATTACTGACTTAGAAATACATGTCTGAACACTACTTTACATTGATGGTTGATTACAATGTGATGTTTTCCCGGTTATTCGCAAAACTACTTGAAAACCTCTATGGTGCCACCAGTAGTCACACTGTGAATGAGAATTTTAATTTACACACACACACATATATATATATGTAATACCAAAAATGTTTAACGTTTTCTTTCTTAATTTTTATGTATATATTTTTTAAATTTTCATCGGTTACTAAATTAACAGCATTTCTGCACCAAGGGTGCGGGCAGTTTTATTCAGTCACAAGGGGGTCAAAAATACGTAGGCAAACAGCAAATTTCCAGACTAAAATCAGTAGTAGGGATATTTTAAATACAAATAATTTAAAAGGCACACATTTTTACTAACGGCTGTTACATTTTGAGTTTTCATAATGAAATTTTTTTTAAGTTTAAGAATGTTTGGTATGAAATAAAAAGTAGATAGGTAAGTTTTAAAAAAGTTTGATGACAAATGAAACGAATCTAAATCATCAAAGAAAAATATTTATTCAATAATATTAAATCTTCAAGTAACAAAATAAAAATATACCTTACAGCAAAAAACATTTTCTTCAATGCAGCTGCAAAATAAATTTTTATCATTCAACTTTCTTCATAAGCACTGCACTACACAGTTTTTCAAGTATGACAAATTGAGTAAACGAAATCCATCCCTCTCGGCACAGACTACAGGTTTAGGTAGATTTCGAAGTACCTATCGCTTTATGAAATGTTCAAAAAACTTCTATAAACTTCTGAAACTTTTTAAGCATCCTGTACGTTCTACAATATTCAAAATTGATCATATGAACACTGTCTTATTCCATGGCCCAAAACTATTTTAAAAGATTTAGTTCAATTCATCCAGGAATAACATAGAATGTATTTCATATTACGCCTTCACATTTATTACCTTCTAACACTACTTTTCATACCTTGCACTAATAAGTGGTAAAAAAAAAAATTTGCTCTGGATCATTGTTTATGATGATATGAAGATAGTTAAAAATAAATTTCAACATATTTGATAGGAACTATAAAACTTTTTTCAACCTCTATTATAACTGTAAATAGTTCGTCGTATCGACAATTGTTTCAGCCAAAGGTTTTGGATAATGTTTAGGAATTTTGCAATAAATTATTTCATTTTTGATAGTATATGAACTAAAATGTTATGATTTTTTTTGTCTTTTCACCATTTTTATTCCCACGGATTGCAGTAATGGCTGGCTACATAATATTTTACTTCATATAAACGTTCTTGACAATACGTATATAGAAAGTTAAATAAAAATATGAATGACTTTGATAGTGTACGTACATGGTACGGAAGTTTATTTAGTTCTTTTTATCTCCACATGAGTTTTTTTTTCAACTTCTTGCGGTCTAATCAAAAATTTTTTTAGACCAAAGTTTTAGATAAAAAATAAAAATTTAACATTAATTGTTATATAATTCATTTTTTAAGGTTTTACCATAAATAAGAACGTATTTAATATTGTACATGGTATGGGAATTGAGTTTTTTTTTATATTTCTACCCTTGCTATTTACAACCCCTTAAGCAATCGTTTGGCTTATCAAAAATTGTTTCAGACAAAAAATTGTGTTAAAAATTATTTCATTTACAAACAATACTAACAGATTTGATGATGTGTCTACTAAAGAAGTTAAGAACTTTTCTGTCCTCGAACTCATGTTTTTTTCCGACCCTTGCATTTATGGTTGGTCGTATCAAAATATGTATTCAAAGGTTTTTGGTATTACTCCTACGAGTTATAATACGTTCAAACGATGCAATATTTGTCATACTATGGGATTTAAAGCAATTGTTAAGTTAATCAAAACCTTCCCCATTGTACCGCTTTGGTGGGATTATGCCCATTAAAGAATTCGACCAAATTTTATTACTATATTTTATTTATCACTTTGGAAATTATTTGTGCACAATTAAGGCAGTATCCTGTCCATAAATTGTATATGTATATACACACAAACGTTTTATTCCACGATGGCTTCGGTATCTATAGAACATTAAACGAAAAATTATCTTAAAATTTTCCTGCAGTCGCACTTTGGAAACGGCTTCAATAACAATAGGTAGTCTTTCTTCGAAATACACCTAAGAATCCACAAACCAAACAAAATAGAAGAAGAAAATAATACATAGAGATAACCCACAAAATAAAATTGTTTTTAAATATAGAACTGTGTTAAAGATTATTTAAATTTTTGAATTTATTTGCATACAATCAAAAAATAAACATTTTTTTTCCAACAATGTCCACACCTTTACTTTCTTATTTATGCAGATACCAATTTTACATGTTCTGTTTGAAATCACCTTCTGCATTCAAATTTCTCAAACTCACCACACGCATATGCACGAGCACATTTAAACTGGTTTTCTTGTTAAACATCATTTACCTATCAGAATGACACTTGGCATATTACCTGTATAAATACTAGTCCTATAAAAAGTACATTGTAAAACCCAATATTTAAGTTGAAATTAAATTGCCGTGTTTTCTAAATATCTTCATTGAAGGACTACATCATGACACGTTAGTGTGGTTCTGACAAATAAAATGTAAGATTGAGCAGCGAGCTTGATAACATCTTCAAAAACTTGTTTGTAAATACATATCATAAATCCTTTCAACCCATTACAATCCCTCTACTTATGAATGTGTTAACTCTCTGTCACCGTTATGGAAAGAAATTCAATATTGTTTTTGTTTCCTTCTTAAATATATATATATATGTACGTTATTTATAAATATAGGAACTTATAATATAATTTTTAATACTGTTCTTCTTACATAGTCCACAGACGATACTGAACAAAATTTCTACCTATTATTTACTTAGGTTCTCTCTTATGGGAAGATTGCGGGTGTATCTTGGGTCCACCAACTCTGGCAGTAATGAATTCATGTAGAACTGTATAAGTTTTTCTTCCATTAAACTTTTCCAGAAATGGTCACCTTTTGTAATTTTCTGAAAAAGCATTCCTTTTGGAGTCCAAACGACAAAAAGGCAGAATTGGCGACCTCTAATATGGAGTTATCCCTGACTTTGGTACATGTACATATGACCAATCTTAAGATGCATTTTCCCATCCGTCAGTTCACAAAAATTAATTTTTTTCTCCAGAATTGCCGTTTCAGGAAGCATAGTCTTGGCAGTTGCAGGGTATTTGAATTCAATGATGCCATCACTACCAATGAGCCCATCAGGCGATGCTGCTAGAAATTGTATATTTTCGTCAATGAAAAGTCCTGAAGGAATTATGACTAAGCCCAGCTCCTGTTCCAGCTGAGTGACTGCATGAGATTCGTTCTCAATTCCATATTTAGTTGCTTTGTTTCCAGAGAAGGTTGAATATAAAATAGATTGAACTGTTTTAGAGTGCGGTGTTGTTTCTCTCATTCGACATATTTTTCCGAAATTTGAAGCCATCAGACGCTTTGCTCTTTCACATTTCCACAAGATACAGTGCCTTTGTCCAGTGGTTGATGACTGGATATCCTGAATTTTTTTGCTGTCACACTGCAGTCCTCTCAAAAATTCTTCTTTTTCCTTTTCGTATTCTTCAGGATTCATGTCTGGTAGCTAAGAAACATTGCCATATGTGAGTCTTCTGAAAAGTTAATTTTCTTTTTAGTCTTCTTTGTGGAGTTTTCCGAGCGCCTCTTTTTTTTTTCAGCAGAATTTTTTTTGCTTTTAAATATTTTTTTTGAATATTCACCAGGACTGTGATTTGTGAATTTTTTTGTGAATTTCGGCTTGTTCGTTACCATCTGCATTGCACGAAATCACGGAAAGTTCACTTCTGGTAAGGTATCCACAACGGAGAGAAAAGTTGACTCTTTTACCACTAACAAACTTTGCAACTGTATTATTAAAAGACTAAGCTCTGTTTGTTGTCATGTTTTTCAAGAGACATTCTGCATGATGAACTACCAGATTATTTGCTGACATTATTTCATCCCACATGCCCATACTTTTCATACTTGGAACTATATTCTCTTCTAGGCTTCTAGAACCATCACAATAGTATTCTCGCTCACTGCACTTTGGATGGTCCCCGAATACATGAAATGGTCCATTGTGAATATCACTCCATAATTCCTTTACTCGTTCTTGTTCAGTTATTCCTCCGACAGGGGGAAGAGGAGGAGAAGGGCCACTATCGCCCTGAGCAGGCAAGGCCTCGCCCCCCGCCCCCCCTCACTCGGTGGGAGAGATAGCAGCCGGCTGCCGGTACAGCTAGCTACAGAGGGCGCCACGAGGTGGCTAGCAGTTTCGCCCGTGCATACGTTTACCTTTATTAGTGCCTCAGAAGATTTTCCGCAGTTTCCGCCTGTTTAAATGCAGGAATCAATGCAAGAAGGTCTAGGGCGCATCTGACTGGTGAGTTCCTTTAATTCTGACGATTTTTACTGCACAAAAAAATAGGTTGAAAAAAGCCATTTTCGTGATATTGGCGGGGTCGCAAAAGTGTTAAGGTGGGTATAAAACAACTTATATCAACCAGACCGACGTCGAATGTTCTTTTTATTCCTTTCCTGCCCAAACAAAAATTGAAAATCTCAAGTTCTTTCTAAAGGAGAGATATAGAAGTAAATGTCTGCAGTGGCTTCTTTCCATCGTCCAGACGGCGCCCTTAAGGTGTAAAATAGTGCTATTTTAGCAGTTTTCGGTACTTAAATTTAAATATTGTAATGGTAGAAATTTTATTAATTTTAATATGAAATTTGTTTGAGTGATGAATAAGAAATTAATTATAGATTTGATGCTAAGGGAAGGGGGGGTTTGAACCCCTAACCCCCCCCCCCCCCCCGGCTACGCCCCTGACTGAGACGGCACACCACTACACAAGGACGCAGCGAGAGGCGGCCAGAAGCAGTTACCTGGCGTGTGCATCATGTAGTGCACCCAGCCGGGACTCTGCTGCACCCCGATGTTCCTCCACTCCGTCTCGTTCATCAGGTGTGTCCTGGGCACCAGCTTCGCTATGTCCTGGGGCAGGATCACGTGCCTGCAAGGACCACATCACAGTCGTCTGGCCCCTGGTTCACCATTACGGCGATGCAACTGTCTCTGGTCACATACTGATGGGATTCATCGCTACATTGGTCAAGCGTGGACCCTGCTCATCACGTAACAAAATCGGCCAAACCAATGTAAGGGAACCACGATGGCAAAATGGTCAGACCAGTCGCCTAGGGACAGGATCGCGGCGATTGGCACCGTATAAACCCTTAGGGTTAAAATTTTGAAAAATGATAAAAATGATTTGGTAGCACTTGTATGTTAGTATTAAACCTATCCCTTTAATATATTCGGTGATACAAATTTTTCTTTTTGAAACCTAACACAACTTTTAAAGAGGCAAGTTCTGGAAAATATTTATTATTCATTCGTAACTTCAGCATAATTAGCTTGGAATGTATGATTTATTATAATAAAAAAACCACTTAGGAAAAGAAACTGTAGCTGTTGTTTGTTTATTATTAATAAACATACCTTACCTCTTGCTTTACTAGCTTTCGAAATATTAATTTTTCTTCCCAAATCCAAAATTACACCTGCAAAATGGTAAAGAATGGGTTAATAGTTTTGGTATGTTTATTATTGATACCTACTCAATATCTTCTTATGGATATCTTAATATCTTTGGAGATATAATAATTTTAAAATCATGTTTACCCCTTTTTCACACTCGTAAGGGTGAAATTGTAATATATAGCCAAAAAATTATTGTTAAAAAATGTATTATCAAAATCTATCCAGAAGGTGTTATGTGATGCCAGAATAAACTGACAGACAAAAATTTTAAAAACCAATTCTTTTATTTCTAAATACACAATGTTAATAGTCTCTTTCTATTGATTTTTGATGAATCCATGCATGAATCCCTCATTCTATGTCCACGCAACAATTCTATGTCCACACAGCAATTCTTTTATTCAGATAACAATCATATTATATTATTCTTCATCACCTAATTTTTTTTTGTTAACTCCTTGTATTTACAAGGTCTTCATAAATATGTGGTTAACCAATTTAAATATTTTTAAAAACTTTTTAAAAAATTCTTACAAATTTTCACATCTATTATACATGGTGGGGAGGGAAGGGGGGGACAAAAAATGGATTTTTGTCATAAAAATGTTTAACCCCAATTTTGTTTAATTCCTTCAGACACCTTCAAAGTACTCTCCATTAGATGTGATGCACTTAAGTCTTTTTTACCACTGTTTCAAGCATCTCTGGAACTCTTCAACTTTGATATTCTCCAGTGCTCTTTGCGAAACTGTTTTTACCGCCTCCACGTCATCTCGGGAACAGGAAAAAATTGATCCATATACCGATATTTCAGTAGTTCACATGTAATTAACTGTTTTAACATACAAGAGGTTAGGTAAGCATGCATTCCACATTAAATGAGCCTCAAAGCAAAAAATTAAATTCAAGATTTATGAAACCACAGTCAATTCACATCAATTATTAGTGAATTAGGTATGTAGTCATGAAACAATAACTGCCAATTTTGTCTTTTTTGTTTATGTCTTGACTGTTAACTTTCTGTATGTCTCATTAAGGCTGAGATTAAAATTTTCTTCTCATGTTGGAAGCCCTGGTTTGGATAAACACAAACAACTCCTGCCATTTCAGAGCCATTAATGTATCAATGAAACATTGGACTACAACATCTGTGTACTTGAAAAGGTATTTAAAAAACAGTACACTTAATAATAGATCTATTTTGACAAGTATACACAGTGTAACACCCATTACACAAAATATAGAAAAGTTTATATAATACTTTAACCTCCAGGAGTAAATCATTTCCTTTCTGTGGGAGTGAGGTTAAGTCCATTTTCATTACATAAACTAAAGTATATGTTATACATTATAGTTTTATTTATAGAAAATAGGTGTAACGGGTGTTACAAGTGGCTGTAATAGGTTGTTACATAATAATTTCTCATGATTATTTACCCATGTTTTGGATAGGACATTTGGAAAAATATTTACTACAAAAAAATGATTTTTCATTAATTGTTTCAAATTTATTTGTTTGTTTTTTGTTATTGAAATGTAAAAACTAAAGACAGTATAAGTTAACCTTGCTGAAAACATGTCATCTTTTTAAATAAGTTTGCCTACATAATTTTTCAATGTTATGATCTTTAATTAGTTTTATTACCTATTATTCATGTTAATAATCATTGTGTCTCTTACTTTCAGGTAATGGCGCCCACTGAAAAGAAGCCAACTAGGATGGAGAAATACAGAACCAAATTAAAATCAGATCCAGAAAAATGGAAGCAGTACTTGATGAAAGAAAGAGAGCGTGATAAGGCAAGGAGGTTACAATTTAAAGAAAAGATAGGAAAAGACAAAAGACTGAAGGAACAAAATAGAAAGAAGATCCGAGACAGAGTGAGACTACACAGACAAAAATTGAAACTCCAAAAAAGCTCTTCATCTACAGGTACTATGTCAGAATCTCCATTAGGTAGTTTTAAGTGTCCACAGTCACTTGGAAAGGCAGTAAATAAAGTAAGACAAATGCTACCTAGCAGCCCTAGCAAAAAGGCTGCAGTTGTAAAAAAGCTAGCAGTAGAAGTAATTGGGTCACATGTGTTGACACATCTACATACGTCAAAGAGAGGCCCTAAGACTTTATCACCTGAAGCTAGGGTTTGTGTACAGAACTTTTTATGCAGTGACGAAATAAGTAGGCAGGCACCGGGTAAACAAGATGTGAAATCTGTAAAACATCCTCAGACTGGAAAAAGAAGGCTTGTGCAAAAGAGGCATATGGTCATGACGGTAGGAGAAGCATACCAGGAATTCAAAGAGAGGCATCCTGAAGTTGTTATTGGTAAATCAACTTTTTATTCTTTGCAGCCACAGTATGTACTTCCCGTATCAGAGACTCCACACAATGTGTGTGTCTGTAAGTATCACAGTAATGTGTGTTACTTGCTTGAAGCACTTTCAAAGTGTATTGTTAAATTTCCAAAAATGCACAAAGTTCTTCTGACAAAGTTATGTTGCAGTATCACTGAAGAAAAATGTATGATGGGGGTATGTTCAAGCTGTTCAAATATAGACTTTGAGAAATTGATTACACACTGCAAAAATGAGATGAAAACTACAATTTCTTGGAAACAATGGGAGAGTGATGACAGTGGCCACTACAAGCTAAACACTTTCTCAGGATACTGTGAGAATGTTCTAAAGCTACTGCTAGACAAGATACCACATTTCAAGATTCACTGCTTTGTGAAAAAGGTGCAGGATAATTATTTCACTGCTTGTAAAAATAATTTGTGTGCAGATAATGCTGTCATCCAGATAGACTTTGCTGAAAATTATGCAGTAGTTTCACAAGATGAGATACAGACAGCTCATTGGAGCCATAGCCAGGTTACAGTATTCACTTGTTGTGTTTGGCTTGCTAGTGGCATTGTTAAGTCTTACGTGGTAGTGAGTGATGACTTATCTCACAGTAAATATGCAGTGTGGTTGTTTCTTGGGGAAATCATTAAAGACATTAAAAAGCATTTTCCCAGCATCAAATATTTGTTCATTTTCAGTGACAATTGTGCCAGTCAATTCAAGAACAAATATACACTTTCTAACATTTGTTACACAGAAAGTGATTATGGTGTAAATACAGAATGGAACTTCTTCGCCAGTTCACATGGCAAAGGAGCTGTTGACGGCATAGGTGGGACGGTGAAGCGTTTTGTGTGGATTGGTGTCAAGGCCAAAAGAATACAGGTTGCTACAGCTAAAGACTTCCATGACTACATTGACAAGAACTTGAAAGGAATTACAAGTGTCTACATAAGCAAGGAACAAGTTGTACAAACATCCGAGTCCTCTCAGCTGTATGACAGATGGCAGTGTGTTTTACCTATACCCAACATACAATCATGTCATCATTTCAGAGTTTATGACCAGAAGAATTTACTGATTGCTAAGACTGCAAAGTCTGAAATGGAAAAAACAAGTATTTGTTATGTTGATGAAGACTTGGTAGAGTGCTGTGCTCCGAAGACACGACTTCACTACGATGACATTTACACCGATTCCGAGACCGAGCACAATACGGAAGAATGTGACATTATTAATGCCTCTCAAAGTGGTATTGAAAAAGAAGATATACACTCAGGTTTGTTTGTTCTTGTACAGGTGTCAACACAATCGAAACGAGCAAGAAATGAAAATAAATATATATATGTAGGGGTATGCCAAGGCGAGATAGATGATGAACAAGATGTCAAGATAATGTTTTTGAAATCTTGTGGAAATGGTAAAGTGTTCAAATCTAATGAAACTGATGTTGCTTTTGTAAACATTAAAGAGTTGATTAGCAAGTTACCGACTCCTGAAATAAAATTGAAAGGAAACAGGATATACTACGAGTTTAGAGACAAAATTAATATTTCAGAGAAAGTTGCATGAAATTGTGGCTTATGTTAGTGCAATTTAATATTTGCCTTTAAAATAGTGACTGATGTTTTAAAATCTGTGTACATGTTACTTCAGCATATAGCATAATGACAAACAATTTTCCTGAAGTTTTCCATCTTTTGTTTAAATATTTGTTGTATACGTGGTTTAGTGCTTTTTTAAAATATTACATCAATAGATATTAAGGATTTGAATTCACTTTTACATTAAATGTTAGCTAAATAATACCTAAAATAAGTATTTATATTTACTTGAGTAAGATTATTAACTGTTTGTACAAAAACAACAAATATTTGGAGTGTGTTAACACCCGTTACAAGTTGTGTAACACCCGTTACGTCTTTCTTATTTGTTTTCTTTATGAACTATTAAATATACGTGAATTATGCAGCATTCCTCAAGACTATTATTCATTTAGCTTTTATATTTTATTTATAAATCAAATATTGGTGTTCATATCTCACAGAGTTTGTTGATTCTTCACTTGCACACGTATAATCGTGTCCAAATTTCGTAACACCCGTTACACTAACTTTAGGCTATATTCCATGTTATCTATGACCCAATCCTTTTTCATAATAATTTGTATGTATAAATTTTAACAAATTACATCTCTTGGTACCATTAAAACATAATTTGCTCTAAATAGTTTCAATATATTTAGTTTTTAGTGTGTGCTAATGTAACACCCGTTACAATGGAATGCCTCTAAGCATTTAAAAAAAATTATAGTTTTTGTTTAAATGCCGTTGATCAAACTTAACCAACCTTTCACTGTCTAACGATTATGTGGACAGAACCTAACCTGACAAAAATATAACATGGTTACCAATAGTACCAAATACAAAATAGGATTAAATTACTCACCTAGGTCTGAGGTGGATATAATTTCTTTTCTACTATTAGAAAATGATAAAATTTTGAACTCACTTGAAAGGACCCCATGGTCAATAAAAAAACTCAATTAAAAAATTACAATTGTCAATCTGATGAAGTTACACGCATCCAGAGAACTATCTGCACACAACAAATCCATAACTCCTGACAATCAAGCTGAATATATCCAAATACACAAGAAAACGTACCATTTGTAATTCCAAAAGCATACCAAACCAGAAAGAAATGATTTATTACAGTATACCTAACTGAATTCAAAATTAACCTATAGGTACAATGAAGTTAAGTACCAACCTTTCATTACATTTGACACTATAAACAACCATAAACAAGTCATTACATATATTATTGCTATACAATTAACAATTATGGTATCCCATCATTTGGCACACAGTTCTGTAACATGTGAAACACAATATTCAACATTACTTATATCATTAGCTTCCAGAAACATCTTCTGGCGAAAAAAAACCTGTCTAAGGTAATAATTCTAAAAGTATTTTTCTTCCGATAATACAGAATAAAAAAAAAACTTTCAGAAACTTAATAAATCAATTTTCCAGTGCTTGTGGAAGATACCATAAAGCTATGGAACATGTCATTAATAAAATCAATGAATATTTTTGATTTACATATTCAAACACACCCTACAATAAAGTGAGAAATTGATAAACTGGGATATATATTTCTTTTTTGCAACGAAACAATCTGTACATGTATTTCTGTCAATGCAAAATGGGAGTGAATTTTAGATTTTGAGATTCAATAACTATTATTCATCCTAAAATTCACCCACGCTGCCTAGTTTAGCAAAGGCCTCATGTGATTAGCCTAACAAGGTGAGGTTAGCCTTATACCGTCAGCAGTATAAGCTTCAAAACCTTTACTGTAATTACGCCACAATTATGTTTTAGTTAATACCATGCTATTAAGCAGAATGCTTCCATTCTCCTCCCCTTCCTCAAAAAAGCAAAAAATTACAATTAGCTATGATAACCTAAACTAGAAAAATCATTTCGAAATACATAACTGTAATTTTAATATAAATAAGCATGTTACCGTTTAGGCTACCAAACTACATGATTGGTTTAATTGTATCATTTTGGCTTACCTGTATTCATACACATCATCATAATACTTCTCTGAGTATTGAATCTGATCTGCCGGCATTTTTATAACTCACAAATATCAGAAAATCACAAAAACCTTTCACAAATAGGCTTATGCAAAATCACCATACAGAGTAATAACTTCAAAACAATAACCGTCAAAACTACCCGCCAAATGTTTGAAAATAAAAAAAACTACACAAAGATAACCAACAATACTAAACACTAACATGTGAACATGATAAAATCGTTGTTCAGCGCTTATTGTGGCAAAAAGTAAAACATATGTCGATCACTCTTTGGAGAGTAAGGGCGCGGTTACACGGGAGTCTGAACTACTTCAGGTGAACATGTTCAGCTGTTGAGTGCGGTTACACACAGTCTGAACATGTTTCGTTCGAGGCCATTTCTCATTTAACTTAAACAGGTTGGCAAAGTAGTTCAGATCGACATATCTTCTACATTAGCCTCTGATTGGCTGGTTAGAATATAAACAGTCTTTTGCAGAAATTCTAGATGGAAAGTGTTTCTGGCACAAGTTCGAGTAATATTTTACAGAATGCAACAAGAAAAAACCAACAGATAATTACATATATTTTTTAATTTATCCTAACCTTAATTTTCTTAAAACTGAGATAGGTACTCTCGCTCAAAATATAATAATAAATTAGTTTAAAAATTTTACTGTGCATGTTTGAATTCCCGATTTGTAAAAAAATATTGAGCAATATGTAAACACATTTCATTTCTGCTGATACTGCTGTATAAACAAGTGAGAAAATCCCGCGTTTTCTGAATGCAATTAAAAAATAGAGATCAACAACACAGTCATTCGTTGACAGTAGACAATCGGTTTTAGAGCTAAACACACTTTTCAGCAACTACCGTGTAACCGCACACTTTCGCGATTGTAAACGTGTTTACTTAAACATGTTCACCTGAAGTAGTTCAGGGTCCCGTGTAACCGCGCCCTTAGTCACGTTTGGAGTAATGGAAAGTTCTTGTTTTAATATTTAAGGGCCTGACAATTTCAACAAATACTATTCATTTTTTTGGTTCATAAAAACTTATTTTATTTGGCGGATACCTGGGTGACTATTATCACAATGAAAACAAAAAACATTTAACAGTTCATAAAAATACTGGGTACATTAAAGAAGCCATGAACATATTATGTATAGGAGTTCAAAGAGTTAAATGTTACCTGTAAATATTTCTGACTAGTTGGTACATCTTACATCAACTTGTTTTGTTAAGTTTTAGAACGCTAATAACATTCCAGTATAATAATATTATTCTGATCTAAGATATGGTGAACCACATGTAAAAAAAAATTAAACCAACATACTAAAGAATCATCTACAGATAAAGAATATCTTGTATTCTTAAAAACACAGTATTAATTTTAGAGAAGAATCAAATTTATTTTGTTGACTTAATTACTTTAGCTGATGCTTTCAGCTTTTACCAATATTTCAATTTAAGTATGATAAATTTCATATAACTATTTGTAGTAGTTAATAGTTATGATATAACTGTTCAACAAAATAAGAGCTTGCCTTTACATAATTCATGACACATTACATCAGCATTAAACTTTAACAAAAATTTTTTTTTCAACATTCTTTAGTTACATACAAAAATAATGCAACGATTAAAAGCAAGGATTAGAAAAATTTTTGCATATAAATGAATAAAATTAGCATAAAAAACCTTATTATTTCTAAGTATCGTAATTTGTGTTCCAAGGGTAAAGTAAACGATGGCAATCTTTTGCCTTAACACGTCCCTTTCCTCTTGAACCAGGTTCGTCAACTTTGATTTCCTGTTCCAATCCTTTGTCGAGTCTGGTCTTCTGTTCCTTGAGTTACTAAATAATGACAAACACACTCACTTATTATGTTTCTAAAAAAAAAAACATAATTTTATTGTCATTCTAATTTCAAAGTTCAACTTATCAGCAGGCAGTACACAATTGAATGAGTGTCAAGTTAATACAATATTACTAAAAAATTTACAATTATATCTGAAACGTCCATCTAACACAATATTAAGACTGGGCTCATCAACTACTAGTGTCATTAATTCAAAAGCCGCTGTTCTCCTTTCTAGAGAAATTCGTTATATTCTCAAACTCATCTGAGTGGCTACTTGATTCAAATGAGGAATATTTACATATATAAGATGCTATGACTGAAAAATATATATTTTTTAGCTCCGCCCATTATGGAACACATTGTTTATATTTCAAATGATAAATTAATTGTCTAAGACTTCCTCATTAAAATCAACTGTGAATCTCCGGTGCACTGTTTGTCCAATTTTAATTTTGTTACTGGTTCTGCGTGTTGTCTTTATTTATATTGAGTCTTTGCTATAGTTGGGCTCTACCTTAATATTCACTCTACGAGTGTAAACAACAATGAACATTGTTATTAATAACAATCAAGCTGTGTAAAACATTTTGTAGAATGTGAGCGTTCTTTGGTTAAGGAAGGGAGTCTTATTTGTTACAGATTAAACATATTATTGGGTATTTTTATTTAATGACATGTTCGAAGCGCAGAGCATTACCGCAGAGCACAAAGATCTTATTCATGATGTTGCTTATGATTACTACGGTCAGCGAATGGCCACGTGCTCCAGCGATCAGTTTGTCAAAGTAAGTATGCTTTGTTGGGTATGATCTAACAGGGAGGGGAATCAGGGTAATATACTAACTTCGCGGCTTTCCCGGAAATTATTAATACAATTCCGAAAATACTTTTTTCGAACACAAAAGACCTTCCTCTATCTACCCCGAAAACAGCGTCTTTAAATTCCTACCGGTGTCTTAGGAATCACCATTTATAGCTTACATTGTAAAACTTTGGTATCGCGTATCCAAATCTATCCATTGATACTAATGGCATAATCTTGAATACATTGCTCGTGTGGTACATGATGCTTGCTGTCTTAAGTACATCGAAAGAAACTGAATATAACAACAATTTTGATGTAACAATAAATTATGATCATATTATCAGATCAAATTAAATTTGAAAAGGTTTTTTTGATTTACTTCCTAACAGTGTTAGTATTGCAATATTTTTTGTCCAGGATCTTTCAACTCACAAAATTAAAACAGCAAGCATCATGTACAACAGGATAATTATAGAGAATCATGCCATCAGGATCACAGTATAAACTTGGATACGTGATACGGAACAGTTCTGCTTACATTACAGTACCTATGCATTGACACAGCCGTTGTCATTTTTTTAACGTTTGTGTACATGGAGTGTCACAGGATGGACAAGCCTAACATTTACAACAGTATTCTGAGGCTGCATTTGTGCATGTTTGGTTTAAATATTACAAATTTATTAAATAGTGAGAATTTTCATTCAGATTAGGATAAATTTTTTTTTTAAATATTGTGGATGGTTGGTTAGGTTAGTAAGCTACATTAAAAATACTCTAAACTATGGTATTATGGTAGTTTAGGAATTCCAATGTAGCATAGCGACGTGTTCACACAAGTCCTTTCCAAGGCCTGAACAGTTCCAGAGTTCATCGAAGGTTACAGAAGTTCGCAGCTCGTATGAATAACTTCATTAGCGGATCAAAACATGCACAAAATGTGTCCACATTGTCTTTCATTTACTTAAGTGATGGAGAAATTAGAGAATAGTCAAGCTGCATTAAAAATACTTTTAAAAAATGTGGACGGTTAATTAGCTTAGGTTAGCTATATAAATAATACTGTGTGTGAAATCATGTGAATTGTTAGTTAGGTCAGGAGAGGTACATCTTAAGTTGGTAATATCTAAGCAACCATTAAAAATATTTAACAGTATTTTTAATGTAATTATACGAACCTAACCAACCATCCACAATGTTATTAAGTATTTTTAAGGTAGCTAACCTAATCTAATTGACCATTCTCACTATTTGACTAAAGTTCTCCAGAACATAAACATACAGACCCACAACGGAAAGTGGCAACGTCAATGCACAGGTATTGTAATGTAAGCTATAAACAATTATTTCTCAGAAACCAGTTGGAATTTTTCAATGCTGTTTTCAGGGTAAATACAGGGACATCTTTAGTGTTCGAAAAAGAATTTTTGGAAAATTCATTATAAATTTTTGGGAAAGCAGAAACGTAAGAATTTTACTCAAGAGGGACACTCCTGAATAATGTTAACTGTTTCGCCAGTGATGTCAGTCTTTGTAAAATGACGTTTTGTCTTCTTCGAATTCGACTTGTGTTAGCGGAACATCCCTGCACTGAGACTGTGTGGGTATGGAGTGCCTCCTACACTGGTCCTGGAGTGAAGTTGCTGCAGCACTCCAGTAGGGTGGTCACACTGATTGCACTGTTCTGGCATCTGGCCCTGGGTGTGTTGGCTGCTCACTCTGATTCCTCTGCTAACTCTGGGAATGTAGGTGGTTGGCGAAGCTGCACTTGCCACTCACCGCGATGACTCGTAAAGTCCTTGGCACGTGTCTCAGCTAGTGTTGATTTATACAGACACAGATATACCATTCTGAACATTTTGAATTTTTTTTTTTTATTTTGTATCGCACCTTTAAACTAAAAAAAAAGGTGAGTTGCACTGACCGACTTTGAACTTATAAAGTAAGTGTTGGAAGCAATCTAATTAAATATTGGGGGTACACATTTCAGATACACACTAGATAAGTGTTCTAGAAAGAAGTCTGAACAAAAGGGGCCTATCAGTAAGTATTCAACTAACAAAAAAAATTTGGTTGTCTGTAAAGTCGGTTTACGGACGATAGTTTAACGTGAAAACGTCATAACAAAACATTGATGAAATGATTGCATACTGTTATGAATAAAATTGAATAATTTTTATTGAATTATCACTATTTTGTATGGATACAAAGAAGGAGTGAAATGAAATCTACAATTTAATTGATAAATTTACTTTTATTTGCACTCATTAATCCAAATATGTTTATTACTTTAACGAAGAGATTATTTTAACTTTAACTTTTATACGTGTTTGCTGTTTAACTTCTTCCAATCACTGTGTTATTCTGTTGAGGATAGGATGATGATGGGAAAAGTTGGAAACGAATGGGAGTGTTTCAAGTTTAATGTGCCTCGAAAAAGGCAAGTGGATGGTTGTTCGAATCGAGTGGAAGAGAGATAGATGCACACAAGTTTACAATGAGCGTAACGGGACACAGCATAATGGGACAATGTGCGTAACGGGACCCTTTTTCGTGCGTGTATCCGGCGTTCATCATTTATTAGATGTTGTCACGTCAAAAAAGAAAATTTTTTTTGTGCACATGAACTATGAGCAGTGTTGTTTGTTGAGGTTGTCCAGCCGAGGGCACGGGGGCTCGGAGGTTGAGGCTCGGCTGCCGCAGGTGTGGGACCAGGACGAGCAGGACGGCTGGCTCATGACGGCCAGCTGGAAGGCCCACAGCGGCTCCGTGTGGAAGGTGACGTGGGCTCACCCGGAGTTCGGCCAGGTGCTGGCCACCTGCTCCTTCGACCGCACCGCCGCCGTGTGGGAGGAGATAGGTGAGGCGGCCCCCTTACCAGCTCCAGGACCAAGTTCCCACCTCTTTCGGAAGCCAGGGATTCCACTTGGAATCCGGCAAAAAATTACTGAAATACCTCGGTGATGATAATTTGAAGGGGGAAAATTTGTGCTCCAGTCGGCAATGAATCAGTTGTAGGGATGGGGTAGGCTGCATTTTCTTTGTTTTTAAGAAAATTGCATAATAGGCAAATCATTTTAAAATGTTAGTCAGGAAATTTTCAAAATTTTGTGTCAGGGTAATGTCAGGAAAATTTTATTACAGATTTGTGTGGATGCCCTGGAGAAGGAAAAAAAAATAAATGGATGTGCGTAATGCTTTATAACTTTTACTATTTTATAAACCACGTTATTTTGCAGTCTCGGCATTCTCACCATGAATAAAACACGTAAATTTTTTGTGTGTAAAATTTCATATGTTTATTACATTTCCTTCCCTGATTAGGACAAAATCATATTGGCACTATGTAAAGTGTTAGAAATAATGCATTGCGTTTGGTTATTGATTATTATCATGAACCTAAGTAGCCATGCATTGATTTGCTACAATAAGTGCTATTTATTTAAACAAAGCCAGATTTGACACTCTTCACGAAGCAGTTTAAGAGTGGGTTCATACATGGTGGCTTTCTATGCAGTGGAAGTGAAGGAAGGCGAGTAAATGGCTCCAGACAAATAAATGTAAAACATTTAACATAAGAAAATAAATAACGAATAGTATCAAAAAAATTGTGTGCGTGGATTCCACACGCAACGGAAGTGAAACTTGCTGCTTATATAGGTATAGATAGTGATTAATTATTAGTATCTTTTTATTGAACAAAAGTTAATAATTGAGAATAGTAAGGATGCGGGTATGTCCTCATATAATAAAAAAAAAACTCAGGTAACACTGTTAAACAATACTGATGTATGCAAGTAATTAAATTAATGTTATGCACGAAAGAACACTATTTTCCCTGCGAAGATGGCCAGTGGTGCGGTGCACTTCTATAAGCTCAAACCCAGTTGTGTTGCCCTCTGCCCGAGTTGGGGTCGCGTCAGGCCTGCAGCACTGTGTGGTTAAGCCCCACGTGGGGCCCGCCCGAGGCTGCTCCACAGATCACAGACAGCGCCGACGACCCCGGGGTGGGGATAACTCGACGCGCCACCCCCAAAGAAACAATTGCCCGTGTGCAAGAGCGCGAGGGTGCAAATGCTCTAATGCGTAAGATGGCAAGAGTTGAAGTGTGTGAGTGCACGTGTGTGCAAAATTTCGTGCTATCTCCTCTGTCTGTTCCCCCACCACGTACCTAACTACTATTCCCCTCCACTCCTGGTTCCCCTCATGCATTCAGAAATTTTGTAACGCTCAAAAATTGTTACCCCCTCGGGAAACATGTTTCGCTCTAAAAATCTGGTCAAGTTCACGTTGCAATACCGTACTGGGTAGGTACTTAACACTGGTTGGAATAAAGTGGGGGAAATGTACGATGTCATGGAAGTTGGCCAACGATGATAAATTGAATGGCGAAACAAAGTAAAATATAGTATGTAATATTGGCAACAGAAAAAGCCAAAATAGCACAGTGAAAATTATGGTATGAGTTATGAAGCGATAGTAGCGGTCGTAGTATAAGGAGAAATTAATTAATAGGTAGAACTGAATATATTTATAAAGTGAGTAGAAACACAAAATAAGTATTAAGAAATTTGTTGAAATTTATTGTATAAGTGTGATAATGAGTGTAGTAGCCACAAGAGAAGAGTATGGTCGTGTATATTTATATTGAATTAATATAACGGCACAGTGTAGAGAAAGTATGTGTGGTTGTGAGTATAGTAGTGAACAGGACAGTGATGCTATAGTTTTTAAATGTTTGTGATATTTAGTTGTGTTTTATGTGCATTTTGTTTGATGTGTTAGGTGAGAGGTGTGTTGTGTAATAGTTTCTATGTGTAAGTGAATCATATTAGGTAATATAAAAAAAGGCTCTTTTTTTATAGGTTAGTTTTGCAATTGTTAAAGTGATAAAAACAAAGCGAACGTTTTGGTGAGGGTGGTTATCTAGTAAAAAAATGTTATATACTTATACATTGCGATATGGTAGGGATATTTATGAAGTCGCTGTGCTAAAGTAACTACGACCTGAATGTTCTTACGGTATAAGTGTGGGAATGGGCGTTTTGGACGGGGAAGATTCACCTGCTTGTTTTGAAAAGTTATTGTTTTTGAAAAGCAAATTGGTGTACAAAATATATTTTCAGTATCGTGATCTATACTAGAATAGATAGGGCTGAAGTATATTTTACGATACCGGAGAAGTTTAAATCAGTAAAAAACATTAAACAATTAAAGTATACACATGAGGTATTGCAAAATATACTAAACGGGGCGGGATTATAGTATACAATATATACTGTAGGAAATATATCTTTGATATTGTTTTCTTTACTTGAATAGGTAGGGCTGTAGTATAGAATATGATACCCAAAACTGAATTTTTTTTTTTTGTATTTACATTCAGAGGCATAAAGAGAGCCATTGGAACATCACTTTGAAGGATTTCTCACTTAAAATTATGCATTTTTTGGATGCCTTCAAGATGCTTTGAAATTATTAACAGATCAGTTAACAGAACCTTATTATAAAGGGGCCCACCTACCTGGGCTCACATACGGAGTGCCGAACTCCAGACGAAACCATACGATTTAAAATCTGCTCAAGATATCTGAGTAGTGTCTGTTCACGAAAAGCGATTGAGAATGTACTGAGGGCAGACAATTGGTTCCTTTTTTCCGGATTCACTTTTTAAATCTGTAATTTTTTGGGAGAGTAAAAGGTGCTAAGATGTGATGTGGTTGTCAAAAGTGCTCAGGGGTATTTTATTGCACTTTGAACGTAGTTTCTCTGGCATCTAATGTTACGGTTACCGCTTGGATCTCGTATTTGCCCCGTGCATGACGAGAAGACTGTGTGCCCGTTCGGAGCCTTGTTCTCAGAGGAGACACCGCGCTAGAAGCACCGGCGAGCGTCGCACTCATCATCCCGTCCGACTGGGTGGGCCTCCTAGGAACTGGTTTTTTTTCCCCAGTACTGTAAAACGGGGTGAATAGAAACAGCGGGGTGAATGGAAACAGTCCATTTAGAGATTCAGGAAAACTAAATCTTCAATGAAAAATCATTCTTAACAGTGTTGGCAAATGACTTTAAAAATGTAAGGATTAAAAATTAATTGGTTTTTATTCATAAATGACCTTTTTAGCAGACTGTTTCTATTCACCCCGTGTTACGGTACACGATGACGGAACGCTGTGCGGGCAGTGGGCGAAGGCTCGGCGCCCGGGGACCGCGGCACGAGGCACTGGGTGCGGCGCACCAACCTGGTGGACTCGCGCACCTCGGTGACGGACGTGAGCTTCGCCCCCAAGGCCCTGGGGCTGCTGCTGGCCGCGTGCTCGGCCGACGGCGTGGTGCGCATCTACGAGGCCCCCGACGTCATGAACCTCAGCCAGTGGACGCTGCAGCACGAGATCTCCTGCAAGCTGCCCTGCAGCTGCCTCAGCTGGAACCCCTCCTTCAACCGGCGAGTACCACGCACACCACGCGCACCTGCTCCCGTACGTGATCACGTCTTGCGAATCGATGAGCGCCGGCTGCACTGAGCCGAGCGTGCGAGAACCGACCGACCACCGCGCGAGAGGCTGGCTTTTTAACTAATTGTTTGTGATTATATTCAAACAAATTATTTAAATTAAATTTGCAAATAACTGTAAATAATATTTTAAAATTTAAAAAGTATGCAATTTTTCATCAATGTTTTCGTATGACGTTGTCACGTAAAATTATCGTCCGTAAAGTGACTTTACAGAGTCAACCCCCCCCCCCCCCCCCCTCCTTTTTTATTTTTATTTTATCAAAGTCTGCATTTTGGTGGGTTTTCTGAAAATGATTGTTTAAACATTGAGCCAATTAATAACCTTATGTTTAGTTGTCTACACTCTTAGTTTTCCATAAATGAATTATAAATAATCTATTACTTAAATTAATATCTATAGTTATTTATAAGAAGTTGAAATCAGCCTGTGTTTTGTATTTTTTTCTTGTGCATCTTTTATGTACTTACATTCTTTGTGTGTGTAATTTATGTTTTATTGTAATATGAGGTTAATTTTTGTAATTAAATATTTATTTACATTAATATTAAAAAAAATTTTTCATTCAACTGTTCCCATCGACTGAGAGCACATTAAAGTGAAGGGTAGTTGGAGTTTGACAATAAAATTGAAATGGTTAAATAGAGTTTGACAATAAAATGTATATGTTGGTTTTTTTGAAGAAACCCAACTCAAACCCACATGTCGGGTACATGGCTACCAGGGGTCTGTGTCATGTCAGCTATATGCATAGCCCATTGTGAGGATACATCTCAGCATTTGCCTGCGAAGGGATTTCAGGAGACCAGTATTTTAAACTCAGATTCTCGAGAATGAGAATCGACGATTTGTCACCGCGCCACCTCACCCAGTCCGTAAGGAATTGAATCACAATGGAATTGCATTTTAGATTAATGAGGTCTGAGAGAAGGGTCTTGGCTGCTTTGTGATAAAAGTGGTGAAATTTCATGATGTGCATCGTTCCAGTCTGTGGCAGATCGAAATCATTCGGGAAATATGTTGGATATGGCCAGTTGGTCACATTGAGTCACAACAGGCATGTATGGTAGATGATTACGTCTCTTCTAGTGATGGGCAGAACGGTTCTTTTGACCGAATCGGTTCTTTTGGATCAGTTCCGTGAAATGATTCGTTCAGAACGATTCGTTCATCTCGTTCTTTTCGTTCTTTTCTGTGTATGGGATCTGGCTCTTTTGTCAGGTCTCATAACTCGTTCATCCTTTACAGCATTAGCTACGTGTTTTTGTATTTTAACATTGCTTTTCGTAGCCAGTGAATCACAGTTGCGTATATGAAACAAGATTATTTATATTTTATTACTTTTTAAGTTACAAATATTAATATACAGGCTATTTACACTCTAGTGACAGTAAAGTGTTTACATGTAGACCAACACATTTAGAGAAAATAATACAAAAAATGAATACTACTACTGCGATTCAGTATGAAGAGAGACAAATAAAGTACATTAATTAACCCAAAAATTTAAGTGTGAACATTTGTAGTTACTTTCCCTGTTATTTTTAATTCATACGTTTTTTTTTTTGTAGTTTTTGATTTCCAAATTTGTGTATGTGAATGTGAAAAAGCAATTTTAAACCACTGCTTAACAGTTGACATTTTCAGGTATAGATACTTTTCATGTTACCCTATTTTATTTGATCAGTTATCGTTTGCTCTTGTGAACATGCGCACGCTGTGATTACTAATTCTTCAGACTCCTGACGTCATGAATCATTTCACGAACGAATCAGACCGGGCGCGTGGCCGGTTCTCTCATCTCGTTCTCTCCGCGTTTTCGTTCTTCCGAATCTTTCAAGGTACCGGCTCTCAAAGAGCCGGTTCTTTACATCGCGAACGAATCGCAAGATTTCGTTCTCTCAAAGATTCGTTCTTTTAGAACGAATCGTTCACGAACGACCCATCACTAGTCTCTTCGCACCAAGGCGATCTGGGTTTTGATTTTCAGGCGGGTTAAAATCAGATTTTTCACTAGTGGGAAACATGGGGAGGATTTCCTTGAACTGGTGGAGTTTGTAAAGTACTCCAGTTTTCTGTGCTCTTTCATTCGTCATCCCTTCATATCTCATATGACCTTGATTAGAACAAGATATTAAGCCCTAATTATTTAATTCTATGCAGGCTTGTATTTTGTAAGTGCCAAGTGCAATCCTACACACAAACTTACGCTAGGGTGTCAGTCTTGTTTATCAGCACAGTAGTCAACATAAAAAATCTATTCATGGAAAAAAAACTTAGATAATTTTACAGACCAGAAAACTTTGTGTTAGTGATAAACACTTTGATTTTGATACACAAATTGCTGTTTTTTTTTTTTAAATTTGACACAAATTTCTAAGGAAATAGGTTCTTATTTGATGACTGTTGATTTTCATATCTTTCTTATAGAAACAACATTGTATGGATAAAAATTCTTAGAATAAAAATAGTTGCATATTTATTAATGAACTAAAGTGATCTTCAAATTTTATTGTCAAACTCCACACCGCCTGTTGTGCCACTGTTTTGTAGTACTTTTCCACTCCAACTCCCAGATGTTCATACCCTTCATTTCAATGTACTCTCAGTTAATGGGAACAGTTGAATGAAAAAAATTATACACTTTGCATCTAAACTGCTTCACTTACGTCACTTTTGACAGTTGTTTTTTTTATTTCCTGCTGAACCTCTGCAGGAATGGAGGGGGGAAGGGAGAAAAGAGTGCTAATGGAGTTTGTCGCAGAGTTCCTACCTCTTCCTTTCTCTTCTCTTTCCTGTGGCTGCTAGCAAAGGCTCTCCTCATTTGCCATCTTGTTGCCACGCCATGTTCTTTACGTCTTTATACGTTTGCTTTGTTTGTTTTCTCAACTTTGGCTTTGTGCTGGTAAAACTGTTTTTATAACTGTCAGTTGCTGTTTTGAAAGAGACAGTAAATCACTCTTACTGATGAAAGTGGCACCAGAAAAGCTCTCTCTACCTGAAAGAAGCTAATGACCGTATATTGTCTAATTTTACGTTGACAGTAAAATTATTATGCACCTGTAATTTTAAATGCAGTAAGATAAGAATTATTAAATATAATTTCTGTCAAGTTATTTATAAGCATTAGGCTGTGGTTTAATTTTTTTAAAACTATCTTATATCAGATAAAAGTGCACACAAAATGAAATACTTAACTTTTTGCTGAGAATATTCTATAAATAAAATTACACAGCTTGAAAGAAATAATAATTTTTCCCTTTTCAAGTCTATTAACTGACATGCTCTTTCATATTGGTTTAATATACTAAGATGGTAGCAACATACTTGACTAGTTCTTCAATGCCAGGAATCATTATGTATACTCTGTTAAATATTTTAGCATGTTTAGGTAACAAATGCTGTGGTTGAATCACAAAAAATTCTGACTACAGTGAAATCTCATTACGATGTACCTGTAAACAACCACAGTTTTGGTACTTAATTCTGAGAGTACCGGTAATTTATAATGAACTATTACTAAATGTAAAGCATCTTGTAGGGATATGAAAATTTATACTTTGAAGCGAGAAATCTTTTAATCGGATGTTGCCATGTGAGGACGCGCTGGTCAGTGACTCACAAATCTAACATTTTAATGAAGAGTTCCAACCTTCTCTCGGAAAATCATTTAAAATATTTTCGATTACTGATGGCAGCGTAGGCCTTCTGCAAGACTTGGCGTGCTACTTTTCGCACGAAAAAATGCAGTTAATGCACTGTATTGTGAGTTCAAGGTAACTGCGGGATTTAGCCAGCACATTTAGGTCATTTTTTAAAGTAAAGTAGTTCACTGTGTATAAATTGAAGCGACGAACTGCCTTGATGAGGTTAAAATTTTGTATGGAACTGTGTCATCATGGAATTATGGTTAAAAATAATAATAAATGAACAAAACTTTATTTTCACCTTTTCTGTTTATTTTTGCAATAAATAACATAGAAAACCCTAATTTTTGTTTACTATTTTGAATTACAACTTATAGTGCTAATCCAGTTCTTGAAGTGTTTTTATGATTGTGCAGTCTAGACCAATCATGAGCTAGCTGGAGGTCTGGATTGAAAAAAAAATGGCAAAATCATTACTCATTTTAGTCTCTGGGAAACACACCAGTATAAAAAATAGCATTACAGTTGGAAAAATGTTGTAACAAATATCATGGTTTTGATGTTACAGAAACCACCCTCCAATGCTGGCTGTTGGAAGTGATGATCCCAACGCATCCTCGGGCAGTAAGGTGTTTATCTACGAATACAGTGAGAACATGAGGCGTTGGAACAAGACAGAGAGTTTGTCGACAGTCACGGACCCAGTGCACGATATTGCCTTTGCCCCGAATTTGGGTCGCAGTTTCCATCTGCTAGCGATTGCTGCCAAGGACATCAGAATAGTTACCCTTAGACCCCAGCAGTAAGTTCACATTTAAGCAGACACTTCTTTGTAGGTGTGCGTGAAGCATCGGAAGTTCAAAGTCAAAGTTAAGACTACTTTTCTTTGACTTTGGTAAAATTTGTGTAGAAGAGTAAGATCTTGGACTTTGATAAAAATTAAAAAAAAAAAAAAAATGGTTTGCAGACCCTATTCTTCATTGCATAGGTGTGCAATATCTTTCAAAATTCTGTAAATTGCTCAAAGTATACAAATACATATTTTTGGAACCGAGTTGTTTTACAACCAAATATATGGAAAAAATATTATGCAATTTTGAATATGGGAGTTTTTATTTATTTTTTTTCCCGCATTTCAAAAATTATTTTTAATTAGAAGTAAATTACTGGGAATATATATGGACAGAAAAATTTCACAAATTTGTTTGGTAACAGGTTATACACTACGTACTTAAAATGGTTACAATGTTTACTATGCCTTCAACTGTACTTAAGTTGTCACCCACACACTTGTGTGCTTTATGCCAATGGAATCGCAGTTACAAAAAAAGCTTAATTTTTGAACAGTCAAGTAATGTCACAAAGTCAGTAAACGGAAGAAAAAAAAAATCAGTTTGTCTGTGTACAGGAGTATGGAGGTCTAGCCTAAAGGTTGTTGATTCCTCAGAATTATGTATTTGTGGATGCAGTCATGTTTTAATTGCATTTAAATAAGAAGCTTAAAATTCCAACACCATGATTGCAGTTTAAAAATTTTCTACTTAACTATAAAACTGTATTAACACTAAAATTTCTGCTTATCATTTTATGTAAGTTTATTACTTTTAGGATGCATATGAATATGAGCCATGCGTAGGGACAATATTATATGGTGAGTTGCAATAAAACCAAAAAACTTTGAAAAGCATGTCGGTACACCATAACACCGAAATGTAAGTTAATACAACAAAAATAATGAAATTAACTAGCATATTTAATCAAAAGTCAACTCAGTTTGTAATAATGTAAACTTTCAATATGATTAATGTAATAAATGTGAATTAATTAGCATGGAGTTACTATTAAATTGTATGAATAATTTTTTTAATTTGCAACTATTATTAGTAATAATTTTTACGTAATGACAGTGGTACTTTTTCAAACACACACATGCTTGCTATTTAGTTGTATTGTTCCCAGTATTTTGACATGCATCATCAAAATTACATCGTTTTGGCAAAGTATCATTGAACATGTAAGTGTCGTATTTGTTGAAAACGGTGCTATCTTTATGAATAAACTGAGTTCATAAAAAAAATAACACTGAAATCTTCTATTTTAAAAATAAAACCATAAAATCTTGTCTCTAGCCACGAGGAACATATAACAGAAGAAGGTCTTAAATCCGGCACGTTTGGGATGGTGGCCAGGTTCAGGTTAGCAAAATTTTGCCGGATTGTCAAAACGCCAATGAGAAATACTAGAGAAAAATTAGTAGTATGCTGTACAGTAGTAGTAGTTATACAAAAAGAAAAAAAAATCAGATGTGTGCTGGAATTCTTCAAAAAATCTTAATGGAAATGCACTCATGAAACCAGCTAAGAAACAGGACGCACTGAAATAAACGGTAAGCTGTGAACGAACTGCCGAGGTCATCGGCCTGAACGTGCCGGATGTGTGTGATAGTTCTTGCGAAGCAGACGGCAGTTGCTGGAAGTGGTTGTGCAGGGACAGCACGGAGGCCCAGAGCGGACTCCCGAAGCTGGACGTGGAGGTGGCCGCGCACTTCGACGACCACTACAACACCGTGTGGCGGGTGTGCTGGAACATCACCGGCACCATCCTCGCCTCCTCCGGGGACGACGGCTGCGTCCGGCTGTGGAAAGGTCAGCTGCAGCAGTTGTTTCCAGCCACTCCCCACTCCCACAGCTCAAAGATCTTTCTTTCTG
Source organism: Bacillus rossius redtenbacheri (assembly GCF_032445375.1). Classification (NCBI taxonomy): domain Eukaryota; kingdom Metazoa; phylum Arthropoda; class Insecta; order Phasmatodea; family Bacillidae; genus Bacillus; species Bacillus rossius. The sequence goes on along the minus strand of NW_026962010.1, from coordinate 5,165,686 downwards.
GTTCATTTTATTGGTGATGAACACCTCCCTCCCCTAACAATTTTGTGCCAATCTGGTTTGAAGTTACTACTGATGTGTTGGTTTTCCGTGCTGCCTCTCAGCAATTTAACCCCGATTTTAACTAGAATCGAGAACTGTTTATATAAATCCTGTTGATACTGTCTTATTAATTTTTTTATTTTATTTCTGTGTATTTAATCTGTTGGAAACCAATATTCAGGTTTTTCAAGCAGTTTTAATGGGTGTGCGTAAATAAAATAAATTTAAAAAAATACAAATAAGTTTAGTTTCGTTAACTGTTGTTATGGCATGTACAGTTTAGCACAAACCGTAGAGGTGGGCTCAAGTGCTACTGATAGCATTTCTTTAATGGTTACAATTTTAATTTTCCAAGCATGAGATATAATGATATCCTAAATTTTGTGAGAAAAACCCAGGTTACTGTCCTTCCCACTATGTAAGTGAGTTTATTAAAGATTTATGATGTTTTATTATCAGAAATGATACTTGGTTAGGTTTTCCATCATTATGTAAATAACAGCTGTTTGTCTTTTTGATAATTATTTGTACAGATGCAATGGTTTTAATATTTCTGATGATTTGTTTACTTTATTATAAAAAATCACTTCAGGTTATTTTTATTTAAATTTGCTTACTCATATAACTCATTTAAGTTTTTATGTGCTTTCACATATATTTCTTTTATATTATTATTTGCTAGGGTTCTTTTTCTGAGGGCAGGCTAATTCAATAGTTTTGCCAGTTACATCATTAGTAGAGACAAGATTTTATGGTTTTATTTTCAGGCCAATTTCATTTTTAAAACAAGAGGTTTCAGATTTATTGGTTTAATCTTTTATGAAATCTGTTTACTAAAACAAATATGACACTTAAATGTCTCATGATAGTAATTTCTCCAAAACAGTGTGATTTTGACTGATACATGATACAATTTTACAATATAATGAATTGTAATATGCAAGTCTTAACTTTTCTGAACAAATAAAATAAATATGTTAAATAAAACAGCAAACTTTTTCAATTTTTTTTTGCAAAAATTGTGCTACAAACTTCATGCTAAATAAATTGCTTTCATTGAATTTAATATTTAAAAGATTACATATTTGATAGTTGTCATTAGAGGTAAGTTTTGATTGAAAACGCTGATTGATTTCATGATTTTAATTGCATTTCAGTGCTTTATGGTGTATTACCTTGAACCTCAAAGTTAAATAATATTGACATGCTTTCCGGTGTTATTTCGGTTCCATCGCAATTTACCTATAATCTTGTCTCTAAATCATTAGAAAGACACAGCTATAAATTTTGTGGGGGAAAAATTCATCACGTGATTGTCTTTTGTGGGCAAAATTGCAAAGGTTAATGTTCTGTTTTAACTGCGAAGAAGTGTTTTTGTTATTGGACAAAATTGTAAGTTGCTCTGACATCACACGAGGGCTCGTTATCCTTCCTCAGGAAGAAAGGTCACCCTGTGAGTCATCACTTGGACAACTGCGAGAATAGGTGTGTTGGATGGTGATTCACCAAATAAACTTTTTGTGTCGAGTTGAAAAGAATTTTACGCCTGTGGTCTAGGCCGCGCTGTTATCAATGTTATTTTGACAGTTTTTTTAGAAGTTTTTGACCACAGGCGACAGCGTAGGACCAGTTAAGAGCTGTTTTTGGTAAATCGGTAGCCGCGCCGAGCAGGTCTGTTGGCTCTTTGTACTGTGCGTCGCAAACATACTGTGAGTAAACATTGTGCCGGGTGTTCTTGTGCTATTTATACTATAAAGGTTACTGCATCCTATTATGCCTGCTGTGTTCAGTGTTTGGTAAACAGAAAAATAAATCAGCAGACTTTATTTGTGTTTTCTTTTATTAATGCAAAGCAATCTTCAAGGTAAACAGTCATAACCTTAAAAAAAGAAAAGTACAATTCTACGAAACTGAAATGGTTCTTGACACCCAGAAAAATTCTTCAAGTGTTTATGTATGTGCAATCTAGACCAATCATGAGCTAGTCGGAGGTCTGGATTGTTACATGTCTTTTGCATGGTTTTGACCAAATTTTGCATAAATTTGCAAACATTTTGCTATCATGAAATTTCCAGAACCTGACAATATTTATAGTTTGAGCCTACAAAGGCTGCTTACTTAGCTACTAAAAACTTGTAAGCAAACAACAAAATTAAAGTTGACATGAGATTGGCATTTCAATTAATAAACTTTGTGATATGTAACTACATATGTATTCTAACCAACAGAAGTATATACCAGGAAAATTTTACTAATTTCTATCAATATCTTTTTTGTGCAATCCTACTTTATTAACTACTTGCTCATCCTAAAACTGCTAATCCAAAAATCCAGCTAAAGCAAACAAGTTTAGGGTGGGGAAAATTTTTTTGTATTTTAAAAATTATTTTTGATGTCTTGACCCAATCATCAACATGCTTAGTTTTGACAAGTCACGATCATGCCAGGCTATGACGGCGATCATTCCTTGCACAAATAGAGAAAACACTTGAAAATTATTTAGTTGAATGATGTAGCAGGCTGCCGGATGTTGTAAAATTTTGTCTGACAATTAATTTACCCGAAACGTTAATGGTTGTTTTCAAATAAAAGAGTTAGAAATATAATTTGAAATTTATTCTTCTCCAGTTACAGAACTAGCACTAAAAAAAAACAACTTAGTTTTGCAGTTTGCTCCTTACTGTTGTGTGCCTTCACGAAAGAATGTCCTTAGCGACCCAGGTACTGTGTAACGGAACTAAGTCCTGGTGGACCATCTGGCCACCTTGGGCCCACGCTGCACATTGGAGGCCTAAATTTCTAGTTGAAAGTCCAAAACTAATCAAAACATTTAAACTTATTGTGACATGGCCCCGATCCCAGATGTTTCATTTTCCACCTTTATACTTGAATTTATTTTTGTGAGCCGGCGAACGTCACTACCTATCGGCACAGCACTCTAACAACGACTGACAAGTTGATGCAACTTCCTACAGCACCGCAGGGAGGAGTCAGCCGTGTGATCTCATCGACCAATCACTACACAGCTCTGACGTACAAGGACACAATACCACGTAAAATACATTACCCTCGTATCTAGGCATTTCTGTAAATAGCAAACGTACAAATCACAAGTCCTTTCAATTGGCTGGCACAATAACCTGATAAATTTACCTCTTGCGTAGAAACTATAATACCTGCCATTTTTCTCATCACAAGAATACATACAGAAAGCACCAGATAATATAATTAATTATAAAATTTCTGAAATATTGGGTGCAGTTGTGTTGCGCACCTGTCTTTCGTATTTGGTTTTACCAAAATAATACTTCTCAGTGTTCTAGAAATGTCACAAACAAACTATGAAATACACACGTAGAATTATATTTATAAAGATTTAAATGAAATAAAATACTGAAAATTTAGGTTTACCTAAATAACCCAGCAGGCAACGTGGACATCAATAAAAGCGTATTGAAATGGATTTATGAATAAAATAACCAAATATCAGAAGCTGTTATAAAAATATTATTGCCAATGAAAAACAAATACAAAACTAGGTCACCATTACCTTGAACCTACATAATCAGCTGATGTACTGCCTTACTAAAAATATTATGTATTAGTGGGACTTCACTGTATGTCTGTGAAATTAATTGGTGTAAAACATTTTTTTTTATGAAACGAGGTATTTATTAAGTGGTTTTCACCGAGTGTTAGTAGTTACGATGGGACGTGTGCAGTGATGTAGGGTGATGACGCCTTCCGTTAGTTGAATCATCTGTTCATTTCTGTCCCGGTATCTAATGACAATTGTATTCCCGCTGGTTCCCAGAAATAGTGTTATATAGAGGGTAATGTTATAAACATTTTGGATTATTTATCTACCTCGACCTCTACACGCCAAAAGAGAAATTTTTTTTAAAATTGAATCTGCGTCTGGCACGGAATTTACAAGTTTTCTTATCCATTAGTCCGAGTGTCTGCTTCGTAAGTGACCGTGGTCATGTAGCAGGCAGACTGGTGTGAGCTGCTGGCGAGAGAGGTGGTTGCGTGCGATTGCAGCCAACTACCAGAAGGCGTGGAAGTGCGTGTCGGTGCTGAAGGGAGACGGCACCCAGGCGCAGAGCGACCCCGCCACGCCCGCCGTGCCGCTGCCCGCGAGCGTCGCGACCGGCGCGTCCCAGGGCTCCGGCACCAGGTATCACCAGTGACCCCAGCCTCGTGGCGTGCCGTCACGAGCCCACCGCCAGCTGCTCGCGAATTTAGTGGGTGGCAGGGTACGCGTAAAAAAAAGAATCAATTTTTTTTCCGTTACGAAACAAACGTTCGGAAACGAAGCTCAGTTTAAGTTACAGCCGCAAACGGGTACAAAATGTGAACATGGCGGGCTTCAGGCTGGGGATTACTCGCTGGCCGAGCGGATGGGAGATCGGAGTGCAGTGGCGTTTTTAATCCTCGGCTAGAAGTAGGTGGAACGTAGATGTTTGTAGAGTTAGCCTTAATGCACTGGCGACCTGTAAATGGATGTTTGGTTTGTGTTACGTTCAGGCATTTGGCTTTGGGCGATTAGCGCGGCGTAGACTGTTAGTGAGTATGGTGCTGCGATTTACCGATTCCACTAACAGCGATAGCACATCGGATGTGACCGGTATGTTAATGATGTACGGCCAGGCAAAAAAAAACTGCAGCAAGATCAGTGCGCATTTAACGGCTTAACCAGTGACTCCCTGAACTGGTGGTTTCATACCACGAAGGGTGATGTACACCAAACTGCTTTGGCCGACTCTAAACGCCTGCGTCCGGCTTTGTACGCTATTGTTTGTGCCTGTAACTAACTTAACAGGATTTTTTTCTGGACATGCTTAATTTGGTGTACCATGCCACCCATTAAATTTATACCCTGCAACTAGCAAACCACCTGTATATCTAGTGAAAAAAAAAAATTCATTTTTGTCAAAATGAATTAAAAGTAAAATTTATGTAGACATACAGATATAAGGCCAGTTTCAATTTATAGGTGGTTTTGGGTGAGGTAATATCTTTTGTCAAATGAAATTATTTGCATCCTGCTCTCATGCCATACAGCTGATAATTAATTGGAGATTGATAACTACCATGCCCTAAAGGCCTTAGAATGCGGTGATAAAATGTGAGATCTTTTGTGGATGTTTTAAAAACAATTCTTCAGTCTCCTTTTAGAGTTCCAGAAAGTGCCTGGTTAAGTATGTGCCATAACCATAACATGTAGAAATAAAGACAGTTGTTTATTTTTTATGGTTCGACAAAGAAATATTAGTTGAATCAACATGCAGTATTCCTGGAAAATACTTGTTTCTTAATATTTTGACTATAGAATGTTGTATATCCATGATTGTAATTAGAATATATTTGGGTTTAATACCACAAGCGACCAACTGTCTGATTGGTAGTTTGCCCCCTTACATGAGAGAGGGTAACTTTCCACTAATTTTTTTGGTATGCTGAATACTTAAAAACCTAAATACACCATAAGAAGAATGGCAGTTTTAAAATACTGTGGGGCCTTCAAAAATAATATCTGCTGTTAAGTTGTTACAAAAATTTTTTGTAGCCCTAAACTTACTTACTGAAATTTTGTTTTAGGTAGTTACATATTACACTACCATTATTAAATGTACTGTTCTCATTTAAGGGTAATCTAATTGTACAACAAAAATTGTTTCAATGTTTTAACACCAGAGTGAAGGGCATTTATTTTTTCTATCATAGTGTGCATTTTCTAATTTTATGGCAAAAATTTTTAATACATTCTTGCATTATAGGCCCATTTCCCCCAGAACTTTTCAGGTTATTTATTAATACCCATATTAACACTTACTGGCAAGTTCCATTATATATGATTTGAAATGGCGACAGACCTTAACACAGATTGTAAACATTTCACCATCTACAATGGTGATAAAAATTATTCTAATAAGTGATTACAGCCTTGTATTGCAAACTAGTCACATCCTACAATTTTGTATTTAATTAGTGTAGGCAGTAATCTACAAATATGTTTAGTTTACTCTAGATACTATATTTTTCCAGAAAAAAATAAGTTTCTACATTTGATTGTGAGCTTCAACCAGGATAAAAATATTTTATATGGACACAATCATAGTTAGGTGAGTTATGTGACCACCATCGTTTTCAGTATTTATAGGGACTGTTATACAATCTGCATTAAAAGAGAAGAAGCTATTGTACATTAGTATAGGGCTGTTGTGTATCATATTTAGCTATTTACATGAACAGAACCTGAGGTTTTTATTATTAAAAACCACTTAAAGTGTGTAGGATTGTTATAGGAGGCATTTTAGCTTTTTTAGCTGCTTTCATGCTTGTATACACATTTTGCAAATTCCCCTGCTAGTGGCATTGGTATTTGAATCTGACACACTTTTCAAAACTTGGTGTCTTTTTTCTATGCTTTAGAATTTTAAAGTATGGTAGTTAAAACTGATATTCATTTTTCTTTATAAACAGGTGGTTGACAATTTGTAGGCATGGACACTTTCCCTTATATTTCTACAATGTTGGGATGAGGATTTGTTGGGGGGGGGGGGGGGGGGACTTTTACTCTTCTGTCCATAATAGCTCTAAGTCCTGACTTCTTTACATAGATTATCATAATTACCACATAAAATTACAGTCAAAAATTATTAGAGCAAGGGTATGCTAATTCCATGCCCAACACCAAGTGACCTCATATTTTATATGAATGTGGAATGTTATTTTCCAATTTTCATTGTTTTTTATTGGGTGCCAGAAACTACATTGTCATTTGATGAGGTGTTCAGTACAGTTACATATTAGTTATTACCAGGAAAAATTTACTCTGTATGTATAAGTTTATACCAGAATAAAGACTTAGGTATTTTTACTTATTTTGTTCTAGTGCTAACTATTCAACTCTGACATGTTTATGTTCAGAAAGATAAGCTTTCTGAAGTACACCTATCCCTCACTTAGCACTGCTTCAGATTGTGCGAATTCATTTAGCGCGATGTTAATTTTACTGCCCTAGTCTTGAATAGCACGTCTGTAAAATTCAGTTAGCGCGAAATCTCAGCAGGCAAAAAAAAAGTTGTGCATTACGCCACAAAGTCTGTTTCATTTTCTTTAAACAACAGATGTGTCATGGCATACAGTTAGCCTTATAAAGGGGGAAGAGATGCGCGCGCAGGTCTGTCTACGCTATCGGCTGTTGTACAAACATCAGCTATGGCAAGTTAAATTGCAACAATGGAGTGTACAGGATCAAATGTTTTTACGTCCGCGCGTATGCCGCCGTGCCGTACCATTGTTGCCTGGCCACAGACCGGGCCGTGAACTCAGTCTAGCCAGTGGTAGGGAATTCACTCAAACAAAAGCAACGTTTGTCCATTCGTCTGCCGGTAACTGTATGTGTGTAATCACCTGCTGTTGGAATCATAGTGGACATGGCTTCTAAGTAAGAGCATAATGCATCGTTTTCAAGTATTTGGGACAAAACTAGAAGTATTACGGCGTGCAGATTGTCATGAAGGCTACACTTATGTTGGTCGCACTTGAGTTTTAAGCACGTCAACTGTGCGCACAATCGTACGAAATAAGGACTCTATCAAAAGTTTATATAAGTCTGATGCTGTTGGTTGTACCAGCAGGAATATATTTTTCATTAGATACCGGGTTTGCCTGACAGGATTGGTGTGAACCAGGTGGTGATATGTGAATAAGCACTTTAATTTTTGAAAAATTAAAATGCATTTATCTGTACAGTAATATAGGTTTCACAGTCAGTAAAAGATGGTTTGTAAAGGTACGCGACGTGAGTTGAAGGTCAAGCCCGGACGGGCAAGTCAGCCAGCCGAATGACAATCAAGTACATAACCACGTATCTCCCGTACGCCGTGTCGTATTTGTCATACAAAGTGCGATGGGAGGCATATAAAGATAAATGGTGTTACATATTTATCATTGAGTGTTATTCTACACATTTATATTACGTAAAGTATATTTTCCTACACAATTTTGGAACACATTAAATAAATTAGCCTTGCTATTTATAGAAACTAATGCTTCGGAATACGTGATTTTGAATAACACGAGCATTTTTAGGAACAAATTAGTTGTGCTAAGTGAGGGATAGGTGTATTCAGGCAATAAACAATAATATATTTCACTTTCTTCAGCAGAATATTTCCTATGACGACATGCTTCCGCTTCCACCAAGTCACACAGTATATGTATGTATATAGTACAGGGTTCATATGCCTCCTTAATAGAATTCTTTAAAAAGTCCTTAATATGTCTTTAATTGAATAATAGCCCTTAAAAGTCCTTAGATATCATTAAAAAATCCTTAAAAACTACTAATAAAGACTGATGGCATGCTAATGAATATGCTGGTGTTTGAATGTTCCTTTGTTTCCGACTTGGCAGAAAACAACGCTTTGCACATGCACAGTACAATTGGTGAATTTCGGGCATTGAATTATATATATATATTTTTTTTTGTATCTCATCTTTAAACTGAAAACGTGTGTTTTACTGTCTTATTTGAACATATAAAGTAAATGTAAATGTGATTATATTAAATGTTTAGCATAAAATTTCAGATAGCTACACTATGTTCGGGTTAAATATGTGCTCCAGAGATAATTATGGACAAAAGGGGCGTATCTGTAAGAATTGAACTAACCAAGGAAGTAATTTTTTTTTTGCATTAAATATTTGACATTGTTATTTTCTTGAGGGATTGTGTGATTTTACAAGTAGTTTTCTTTCAGTTGATAGTGGTGAAAGTGATAAAGTTAATGGAGTCCTTAAGAAGTCCTCAATTTGTGATTGCACGAGAGGGTACGAACCATGTAATATCGTGGTGATGTAAATTATAACTAGACTGTATGTTTTTAAAATAAATACACTTACCTTTGCATGTTATGCCAGGGTGTCTACTTGTAACGGGTGTCACAACAATGCCGTAGAACTAAAAGTATCATCTGAGAGGTTTCATTTTATTAGGGAGAGACATTTACCAACTTTATGCCACTGAAGCGTACATTCCATCCGAGAATGCTTTCATGGTATGTAGTGAGATATTCCTTCCCCTTTGCTTGCCCCTCTGTTCTGGAGCTTCTTGTGAAGGCGCGGGGGGGGGGGGGGGGGGGGAGGACACTGAAGGGTTGAAAGGTCTTCAGGTCTCAGCGGCCACCTTGCCTCAAGGCAGTCAAGTTGCGGAAGGTATGGCCAAGTCGGTAAATTATACTATTTGAGACAATTTCCGTTGCAAGGCTGTCTATCGTGCCCAACGAACACAAATGACTGAATAATTGGTCTCTTGACACATTCTAGTAGCTGCCCCTACAGCATACTTGCCAACTGAATTAAGGACGCAAGAGAGGATGGTATTTGGAATCTTGTAGTCGTTCTGACCTGCGGGCTGCATAATGCTGCAGCGGGGCTTCTGCAAAGAGATGGATTGTTCACATCCGTGAACGGGCGGTCGGCAGTAGTTCTTGTCAATGACAGTGTCATGAACGGTTGAGAACGGTTACTTTCCAGGATAGGGCGCCCGCAAGTCGGGCTGGCTCTCTTAGCTGAAGGCCGCAAGTCTCAGAGTGTGGGCAGTTCCGGAGGGGCGGAGGCTGAAACGAGCCCGGGTGTTGAGTTCCGAGGCCCCCCCTCCCCCTCACGCAGCAGTCTTGCAGCAGCACTGGGCTAGGCACATATTGGGATGGTGACTACACACCCAGGTGCTAATAGATGGAGGACCTGTCGCTGCGGTCTGAAAGAGGGAGAGGGTACGACAATGAGGGAATTCTGTCGGCAGTTGCACAAGTGATGCGCGCCAGCAGTTTTGTTGTATCAAGTGGAATCGCCTACATCATATTTTAAAACTTTGATCGCTGTTGTTTCATCTACTTTACAGTGTAGAAAAAAAAACAATGAATGCTTGTAAACACTAGGTACTTCTTCCGTGGTGTTTCGTTTGACATAGCATGATGGGTATCTGAAAAGTAATAAACTGCATGTTTGTCATTTTTAGTTAACCAATCACATTTTCTATGTGAATAATGTCAAACGTTACAATGCTATTGTACCCTGTGCAATTTTTTTTTATTCTAACAAGTTGCACTGTGACCTCAGAGTTTTACATAAAGAAATCATGTACTTTTTATGTACACTTACATTGCAATTTAGTGACTTTACATTATCAAATTTTTAATTTAACATGCTTATTATTCATGTTGTAATTTTACACATTCTTTTATGTGATGTTTGTGTGCATTAGGAAACAGTGGTAGATTGTGTTGACATTGGCAAAGATATTCTTGGCAAATCAGTGATAAAATAAAGTAGGGCAGAAAAATGTACTTTTTAATATGTAAATTTGAAAGAGGGATGAAAATGTGCTAGAGTGCAGAAAAGGATGCATTAGGTTTTTGTTACTATGTATACAACATTCTGAGTAGTCTTACAATGACTAAATTTAACCAAATGACATAAAAATTACAAATCATTGTGAACTTACTTTACTAGCAGAAAACCTTTTTACGTATTTCATAGGTTCCTGTAATTTTTGATTGGCATAGCATCAAAATTAAATGGAATCTGAAAACTGTTGAAATTTGTACTAAAGGAATTAAAAAAATTATCCCCAAAATTCACCAAAATCATGTTGTAAGGACTTTGTAGACAATTCCATATGTGGAACATATAAAAAAAAATTTACCCAACTTAAGTCTGTGCACCATGTGTTTCTCTGGATGAAAAATTAGTCAAGTTGTAGCAGGGATTTTGCAAGTAAATGCTGTAACATTTTCAGGATCAAGAACTGATTGGAGGGGGGAAAAGATTTGTACTACTGAATTTCTGCTTAACATGAGAGAGTAATCTAATGTGATCCTGTGCATCTTTTTCAGGTTTTTGATCTAGCTGAATCAGTAATTATTTTTTTGACTTTTTTTGTACTCCTGCAAATATGATGCAAGTACCAAACGTGGCAGTGCTACTGATGAAATAATATTGTGAACTAATAAGTATTTGTACATAATTAATGTGAAGTTTCTGTTCTGGGCTTTGCATACTTTATACTGTATCAAGTTACATTTTTATATTTAATATTTCTATTTAAATGGAACATATTTACTTCTCCATTGAGTTGTGCAAATACTGATATTATGATAATGAGAGAATTTTTGTGACGGGAATGAAAACAAAAATTCTTTTTTTAAGGTCCACTTCTTAATAGAAACATTTTTCTGAACTTAAAAAAATGTTATTTTGGAATAAAAATAAATTCTCGCAAAACTCATCACAGACATAGAAAATAATTTACATAAAATTGTAAATAATTAACATTTTCATTTATTATTAAATATTTTTTAGATAAAAATCTAAAAATGATGAAATAAGAATAAAACGAACTAAATAAAATATTGTTTTATACTAGAATTATAGTATTACAAAGCTGATTTAAATTTTGTGGTGAACTTTTATTCAAGGTCCACTTTTTGTTCCAGGTTTCTAAAATAGATGAGATTATATTACATTAATGGTCGCCCTACATTCGAGAGCATCTTAAATTTTATGAAATATTAAACTAGAGCATCTTATACTATTTTATCAACCTTCAGTAAAAGTAGCATTTCACATCAAATTCAAAAATGAATCCCCCTATCTCCATTGTTTAAAGCCATGTCTTTGACTTATGAATTGTTATTTATGACAATTAATGACTTAATTAGTTTTTATATTTTCAGATATACTAGCTTAAAAAATTATTTAAGACATACAGCCCTCAATATACAGTACAACCCGGTTATAACATTCCCGTTTTTAACATTTTCCCGCCTATAACACCATAATTTCATGGTCCCGTCATTTCTCCATTTATCACAATGCTTTAATTTCCCGCCTATAACAATATTAAAACTTCTACATTCCCGCCTTTAACGTTCAAATTTACTTTGATAACTGCCACAATTTGCGGTATCCCTTCCTTCAAAGTCATAATTTAGAGCGAAACCATAGCTAGAAAATACAGCACGCATATACAAACATCAGATGTTTACATTTGAGTAGTTCACCATAGACGTGGTATAGTAGGGCCGCGACGTCTTGGCGGGTCGACTCCCTAGAGCTCAGTGACCTTGTAATCGACACGTACCGCCTTGTCTGCTCCGCTGATAGCAACGGCCTGGAAGTCTCCATGCCGTTCCGAAAACATTGGTCGAGAACAATCTCACGTACGGTGCAACACAGCGCAGATCTTAATGATACAGAGATGCGATAATGCTTTACAGTAATTTATTATTTAAAGGTAGTGCACCATTTGCTCGACTGGGCAGCTTAGTTAAACATAGTTAAACATAGCTATACAATTCTTTAAAGTTAAGAACTAAATTTGTAATTGTGGGTTGCTGTAGGAAACACAATTAATTAAGACTTGCATGTAACTCCCTCGCTGATGCTTACTTTTCCATTTGGTTTGGCTGAAATGTGAAGACGATCGACATGACACTTTCACGCACTTCAAGAACCTTAACACGGGTTGGTATTTTTTCCATAACAGCACTCTGAAAGAACCATTTTAGTAATTTCGAGGGGTCCGAAAACCATATTTATAACAAACCATCCTCGCGTATTTTATAGTCTCCTGTTGTTGTGCTTGCTTTATAAACAAGAGAGGCTCCAGGAAGGAAACCCTGCCTAGAACCAACGCTTAAAACTATCAGCCTGTGCGCTGCATTTCCTGTTGCCATTACCTACACCTTCAACGTCACCTTTCTTTTGCCAACATTTCTGAAAGGTTAAATTAGTGTCAACCCAGGATTCATCCATGTCAAATATATTCTTCCTAGTCTCCCTGCACTGTTTCATCTGAGTCAGCTACCGTTATCGCCAAGCAACAACGTCAGATCTTTCGAGAAGAAGCATTCGCTTATTTTGGCTTCTTCTCCACACAAAACCCATTTCTTTGAGTATTTTACGCAGCGATGTCTTTCCCTAACTCCATCCGAATTTTTTCTTTCAAAACTGGCAGTAGTTTCCTTGTCGTTTTTTTACTGCATAAAATTCGTGGCTAGTGTCTCTGATCACTCTTCTATCAAAGTCATCAACTGACAACAAACGTTTCCCAGGTTTTTTTTTGGCTTGAAATGAATAATTAAACATGAGAGGCTGTTTAACGGTCAAATAAAGGAGTGATATATATATGTAAATATAAACATATAAATTGTAAATAAATAATGTATTAATATAATATACATTAATATATATCATAAAATCATATATATCATAAAATATATAATGCAATATATAAAGTATATAATGTAATATAATATTATGTAATATAATGCAATATAATGTGTAGCAATATCGGCTACACTTGTAGATAAAAAATATTCTAACAAGCGGTGCAGAAAGTTTGGAAAATTGCCAAATGCAAAACAAACAAACCGCGGGTGAAATTACGGGGAATGCGTTGAAAAACTTATAATGTTGTTGTTTGTTTTTTATTTGGCGTCTCTCTGTTGTGTTTTCGGATGCGCGAAACTGATCTTTGGCTTATACCTGTGTATCGCGCAGCTCTTTCGGTTGCATTTGTTAGAGGTACTAGCGGACATATGTTGGCAGCTTCTTCATCACAACACTGGATTACACTACTTCTAATTTCCCTCTCCCCACTATGTATTACTTTATTGTATCTTGAACGTCCTGCGTCGGGCTCCATTGTTCACTTCAGACTGAGAGCGTGGCGCCTGATGTTTTTGCTATGAACCGCATAGCGGCTGATGTGCGCGCGCAGCTGCTTCCCCTCTCATTTACTCTTCCCCGCTTCCCCGCAAAACGACACGCCAAGACGTCGCGGCCCTACAGTACACACGCACTCCACAACTTGCACCGGATCGACTATCAATATGGCGTCCTGTTCGCGCTTGTTAGCCTATGACTTGTTCCTTTATACTTATGATGCACATTTTGTGCACTGATACATGGTCGGAAACAGTGCTACTATACTCTATGGTGCTGGTTTTTGTTTCAAAGGTTTAACACCTTGAGATGGTTAACTGTTCTATGGATATATTCACGGCTTTTGTTTGTGGTTAACCTTTACCGTAATTATTATTATTTTTTTACTTATTGTAGTCACGGTCGTATTTAATTAAAATACGCCGTATTGAAATTTTATTCAGGTTTTTGTACGGTTATGATGGCCGATAAATATAAGCGAAAATATATTCTGTAGCTGAAAAAATTCAGTTTATTAACCAAGTGGACAGGAACCCCAACAAAATGTGTGTTGTGATTGCAAAAGAGTTGAATATTTCTGTTTCGACTCTGAACTGTATTGTACAAAACATTTTTTTTTCTTTAGCATATTATTAGGTATTATCTATAAATAAAATTAACCAATTTTCCACTCTATTGCTGTACTTAGTGTAATACTCCTGTATTTTGTGTTGTTTTACCTATACTTTTTAATTTAATCAATCCACGTGTAATTTTTACAAAGTGAAGATGATTTCCTGCTTATAACATTTTCCTGCTTATAACATTTTTTTATGTTGGTCCCTTGGAGAATGTTATAACAGGGTTGTACTGTATTATTATTACGTACTTTTCAAAAAAAATGTTTGTTAAGGACTCATTAATCACACAGTAGTTGTGAATTTTGATCAGTAGTTACTATAATAAATGGGTAAAATTATAACTTTGTATATATATTTATGTATGTTTAAAGGTTTTACTGGAAGCCAAGTAGCAGATACTATGTTAAAAGAGAGTGGGTATTTGCACAAATATCCACATGATGTGTTGTTTTCTGGCCAGCTTGTAAGTGTATGAGGTGGGTTGAGGTAGGCAAAGTCTAACAGGGTGACCACAGACCAGGAAAACTGGGAAAAGTCAGAGAATTTAAAACAAGTCAGGGAAAACCTGAAAAAATCAGGGATTTTTTTGACGGGTCAGGGAAATTTTGAGATAAGCTTGATTCTGCACTGTAATTATTTCTGTAATGGTCATTCATTATAAAAATGTGAGTTAGCTGTATAATTTTCAATTTTTCATAATTGTGTCTGCACATTACTTTATTTACACAATAATCCACGAAATTTTTTCTTAAAATGTGTGTTGAAAAAGCACTGTGTGTGGCTTATTCAAAACTTGACAATGCTGCAAGGCAATGCTGCATAGCACAAGTTCCTTGAAGCTCCAATGTTGGCTAACCTGCTGTTGCTTAATTGACAACAGACATCTTGCATGTGGTTTGAAAGTGTGTTTTTTTTTTGTGTGAAAAAGACATTGCATAGATTACCGAAAGTTTGTGGTTGCAATAATTTACAACGGCTGAAAAACCCTAAAATGAATATAATTGATGAGGAAAGGGAAATCATGCTATGGGAAGAAAGTCGCGACAGGAGGGAAAAATAAGTTTGTGGCTTAAATTGTAATTGCGCTTCACTGCAGTAATCAAAACACTGTATGTCATAATAAACCTCAATAACGAATTGTTGCTTCTTTCTTGTTAGCTCACTGTGTTCGTTGTGCTGTCTCTGTTTTCTTATTTTTTGACATCAGCTGATTTTGGCTTGTTTTCTGTGTGTTTGCGTATTCATTTTTGCATATTCATCTTTTTTTGTCTGTTATTGAGGTTTCTTATGCCGTTCACTGTAACCAGCAATGGCTTATGTCCAAAAAAATCTTAAATCTAGGTTTTATTATTGTATAAAATTTTCTCTTTTGTGCCCTGGGTCCCACACTAAATCAACCAATGATCAAAACATGATGTGTTCAGATCTTTATGATTTTTTTATATGATAGAGTATTGGCTTAGCAGATAAAATATAGTTTGAATTTTTTATCACTTTTAGTTTTTGAGTTATAAATTTTTGAATAATTATAAAACTTAAGTTTGTAGGAACGTTTTGATATATTTAAAACCATGTAATTCTAAAACTGTTTGTCCTAGAGAGCTCAAATTTGTACCATTATCTTTAGAATGACAAGGGCTTTAATTTGGCATACAACTCGAATGTATCACATCACTTTATTTAAAAAAAACTCAAAATGTTTTTTATAAAAAACAAAAATCATATTTTTTAATTTTGATGGAAAAAGAAAAAAACTTTATACCAAACCTCTTTAGTAAGTTGTGTACAAAGTTTAATGATGGGATTCCAATGGTATCATATTGAAATTATTATTTTTTGTGTAAATATTATGCATATGGAAATTCTGTTAAGTTTGTTCCTTGTTAGCCTAAATACAATGATTTAATCTATTAAACAACACTAAATTTTATTTAAATTTCATTTAAACAAAAATTCAACTTACTTTACACTCAAGGAACAGTTTTTTCTTCTTCTAGCACTTCAAATTAGTAAAAGGTGAGTTCTCTTCTTTGCCAAAACTTGTGCTGCTTCGGCCATCTCATCTGCTGGAACTTGTAGGTTCTACCTGTTGCTGTGGGTGGATGTAATTTGCACAAAATATAGTTTATTGGCAGTGCTAAGGTATCTGCTCTCCTAGGATATGTGAGTGATGGCGGTGGTCCTTTTGGGTGAAGAAAGGAAACATCATCTTTTGAGTCAACATGCACCAATCACCACTCCTTATCGTAAGCAGAAGCTACAAAACCCACAATTTCTTCAAATGGAATGTCTTCATCACCAGAGCTGATCTGTTCCCTGTGTGTTTCTGAATCATCAGACATTTTAGAGGGATGAAGGCATGGATTTTCTAGGACCTAGGGACTGCCACAGCTTTTTCAAACCCTGGTTTTAGAATCTTTTCTTCATTTACCTATATACTCTTTCTTCATTGGTTATGTAAAAAAATGTAATGGATGGAAAAATTTTCACACCCCACTGAAAAAGCTAAAAAGGTGTTAAAATTTGGTTTTCTAATGGATTTTGGAGGCTGGCTTTGGCAGCAAGCCTTTTTACAATAGCCGTAACTCCATCACAAACTCCTTTCCCATGTGATGTAACATATAAGTGCCACTCAGCCTTAAGTCCATCAAGGTTTTCTTTGTGATAGCAGAGGTTCAGAAAATTATTATGATTTTTGTACTGTGCAGCTTAACAATCTGAAAAATAGTTCAGTTTTGCAAATAATTTATTAGAAATAGGATTAACTTTTTCTGGAAAGCATGAACAATGACAGTATTGTGTGTTAGGCAGTCTGATATAAATACAAAACTCTGGTGAACTAGCTCTTGTTTTCCTGTTTCTTAATTGCTTTCCTTGAAATGTACTACAAAAGGGTGCACAGTAGCCAAAGTATTGTTCCAATGAAACCCTTGAGTCTCATCTTTTAGATCAAACAAATAATTTTTGGCAAAATCCAGTGTTGCTACAGCTTCACTTTCTTCCAACAAAGATTTATTTTCAGAGAAAAACCTTTATTGTTGTCTAGCAACAAAATCATGTTTTTTAAGGTTACTCAATTGATTGTAAAATTCTTGAACAAACTCATCGAATGGTTTGGTAAATACTTCGAAATCGCATCGGTCAACAGTAATCCATTGTTTGTAAGTGATGTTCGTCAATCATTTCTTCCTCTAAAAACCTGGTTAAAGCTTCTTTGAATTCCTCAATGTTGGGACAGTGGTCATATTCATTTAGGAAGCATGCCTGTAATGGTCGATTGCACATAACTTTAGCCATACATTCCTTGTAACTCGATAGATGACTTTCAGAGTAAGGAAGTGTCAATATATCTAAGGTACCTCCTGAAAACATGAGTTTTATATTCTGGTGTGCAGTGCAAACAAAGAAAGAATGAGTGCTTCTGGCACCAGAAATAATGCAGTTCTTGGGCCTCAGTTCTGCAGACTTTGAAAATCCCATTTTTATATAAGGGAATTTTGATTTGAAAAAATTGAAAATTTCATACAAATTTCCCAAAATAAACCTTTTTTGAACATGGATTGGGTTATTTTCAGTATCCTTACCAAAGGAGACATAATCTTTTTTTCCAGGCATTTGCCTACTCACTTTGTCGTCATTATAAAATTACCAGCACACCTGTGTCACGAGGTAGAGTTTTCCCAGGTTTGGGATCAGGTGTCAATAGCACTCCTTTTCTTCAAGTTTTTTTTCTTTCCTTGACCAAATTCGTGTTCCATTCTTGCATAAGACCAACTGGTTGGTAAAATTGTTAAAATCTAAAGTTTTTCACTCTTGCTTGCTGTTGCATGCAAATTTTTCTTTTAGCTGATTAACAATTTCTGTATGTGAGTTGTCTGATGGATCATCATCAGGTGACTCTCCTATTGATGTCAATGAGGCATTTCAAAAATGTATACCTTATTGTACATCCATATACTCAGGATCATCTTTGCTGCATCATGAGTATTTGTATCACTTTCATAACTTGAGTATGGTTGTTTCTTACTTAACTCTTAAGTGGCAAGAAGTGAAAATTTTCATTCCATCTTTAATTTCATTTAGCTTTCTCATCCATAGTGTAAGATTCCTTGGGTTTTAGTCTTTATTTACCCCACAGTTTATCCATTTGTATGTTATGAACTTGCACAGAGCACTTGTTCACTGAGAGACAACTCACAACACAATGACTTGTAGGAGGAAGCTGACTAAGGGTTGCAAGTTGAGACAGGAAAGAAACATGTCACTGCTTGAGTACTCGCTTTTAACTCAATCTCTATTTACTAGTATCGCACAGTACACACAGAGCCGACATGGCTGCAACGATAACAACATTCGTACACATACAAAAAACAAGATGGCACCTAAACAAAGGAAGTCAAATCAAAGTCTATGTAGCAAATACAAATAAAACATTATTACTTTCGTGACTTATGTGTCTCACAAAACATATCCAACACTTCCCCTTGAGACACTTAAGGTTAGAGAAACTAAGATTCCTTCAGCACAGTATGTGTTCGTTGAATAAAACCTTCGGTGTGAACTTACAAAAAAAAACCATCAAACACTATTTGACTTAACTTCAGAACATATCCCAGTTCACGTCATTCATAGCTCCTAGTTAAATCTCAAAATTTAACAATCATGACAGACACTCAAGGAACACGTGCAAGATTCAGTTTTTCACACAGGTACTTGATGCGCGCACCATTCACTGCCTTGGTGAACAAATCAGCAGGGTTCTCCCTGCCAGTGATGTGCTTAACCTGTATCTTCCCCTTTTCCGTCATGTCCCTCACAAAATGATATTTGATATCTATATGTTTCGTCCTTTCAGACACTTCCCATGTCTTACACATGGCTATGGCCGTCTCGTTGTCCGAGAGGATCACGGAAGGGCTGGGCACAGAGCCATCTTGCCCCAATTCAGACATGAACTGCGATAACCATCTTGCTTCCTTTGTTGCTTCGTAGATTGCATAATATTCCGCAACTGCAGTGGAATCAGCAACACAGGTCTGTTTTCTCGAAACCCAGATAACAGGACCTCCCGCTAAGGTTGCCACAACTCCTGTTATAGACTTTCTGTCACGCCTATCATTGGCTAGGTCTGCATCACAGTAGAATATGGCAGCACCATTTTGTTTGGTAAATTTCAACCTCCAGTCTTTGGTTTGTCTCAGGTATCTGAGCACATGTACAATATCTTGCCAGTCCCGAAGGGTTGGGGTCTCACATTTTTGACTAGACCTGCACACTGCAAAGCTAATGTCCGGTCTTGTTGTTTGCGACAAATGTAGTAGGCTCCCAATCGCTTTGCAGTATAAGTGCTTGTCAAAAGCTTTGTTTCCAGCATCTGTTCCATCATCACGGTTGATCTCTATGGGGAACGCTTTTCCTCTTGCATTTGTCATTTGAAAAGTACGCAGCAGTTGCTCGATGTAGTGAGACTGATCCAGTAATACAGAGTCACCTGTGGAAATGATGTTCACTGAAAGAAAATTGGTCATCTCCCCCATGGCTCTCACTTCGATAGTCCCAGACAGCTTCTTTTTCATATACTCCACTTTCTCACGCGTCCCGAATATGCCTAGGTCATCAACGTAGACAAATACCACTAGTTCCTTGTGGTCATCTATATATACGCAAGGGTCTTTCTTCAACCTTCTCAAATCCCAGCCAGTTAGGATACCGTCAAGGGTGTCATGCCACTCCTTACCACTCTGTTTCAGGCCGTAAATACTTTTTAGCAGTTTACAGACCTTGTCACTCCCTTTTTGGTACATCGGCGGTCGCTCCATGTAGATTTCCTCAGTGAGGACCCCGTTCAGATACGCAGCCAAGACGTCCAGGTATTCCCTGACCCAGCCCAACTTCACTGATAAAGCTAGGAGGACACGAACTGTCTTTTTCTTCACCACTGGAGAGTAAGTTTCAGTAAAATCTATCCCCGGTATTTGGGAAAAACCACGTGCTACCAGTCTTGCTCTATACCGTACGGAGCTTCCATCCGAGCTCTCCTTTAATTTCAAGACCCACTTGCACCCTAAGACATTTTTTCCTTTGGGCCTGTCAACAATTTCATAATTGTTTTTGTTTGTCAAATTTTCAATTTCTTCATCCATTGCTCTTTTCCAATTTATCGCATCACTGCCCCCTAAAGCTTCTTCAGCACTCTTTGGTTCGTGGGAGCAAGACTCTGTAGACATAGTAATGCACCCATATGGACAAGAAGGTGCTTCCGAGTGTCTTGACAGGAGTCGAGCAGACATCCTGATTTCCACTACCGGTTCCTCTTCCCATCCCAAGAAGGGTTCTTCGTCTTCCGACAGGGCGTCATTGGAGTTTGGCTCATCGTTTGTTCTTGGTTCAGTGCCTTCTCTTACCTCCTCGTTCTCATGATGTTTCTCAGTTTCCAGCATGCCCTCGCAGTTTTCTTCCAGTACCACAATGGTTTTGTTCTCTGTTGACATACCACACGCATTGTACGGAAATTTGCTCTCCTGGAAAATAACGTTGTGGGCAATTTTGACCTTCTTAGCTTCTAATTGCCACAGTCGGTAACCCTTAATGTTTGTTTCATAGCCTATGAAAACGCACTCGACACCTTTGCTATCCAACTTATCTCTCCCATTCACATACATCCAGGCTCTGCAACCGAACACCCTCAGAAAATTGAATGTCTTCAGTTTTACCGTTTCCCCTCTCCACAGCTCCAAGGGTATCTAAAAATTTATGGCACGGGAAGGGCTTAGATTTTTCACGAATGCCACAGTATTTGCCGCCTCAGCCCAAAATTCCTTTGGTAGGCCTGATTCTGCAAGCATACACCTGGTGGAATTTATAATTGTTCTATTCGCTCTTTCTGCGACACCGTTTTGTTGCGGTGACGCAGCAACGGTTTTCCTGTGCACTATCCCACATTTTTTGAGATGCGCCTCAAGTTCCTTGTTGCAATACTCTCCTCCATCTGTCTGAAGTCCCTTTATCCGGATATCATGCTGCAGTTCAACTTCATTTTGGTATTCCTTGAATGCAGCAAACACATCACTCTTCTTCGCCAAGAATTTCACAGTAAGGTGCCTAGAGTAGTCATCTATGAAGGTTAGTAAATATTGAGCCTTTCCCAAGGACATAGGCAGTTTTCCCATTAAGTCAGAGTGTATTAGCTCCAGTGGTCCTTTAGATTTCCTTTCGCTCATTTGGGAAAGCCCATTTTTGTCATTTTTCCTTTTATGCAAGTGTCACAAGCATTAAGCATCTTCCCCTCAATCTCCAGTTCAGGTATTTTTCTGATACTTTCTTCATTTAGGTGGCCAAGCCTTTGGTGCCACACCATTACACTCTTCAACGCTGTAGCATCCCTAATTTCACCGTCATGGTTTGGCATATTTACTACATTTGCGATACTGTCCAATTTCTTTTCAGAGTGTAGGACATATAAGCCATTTGAAACTGGAGCCTTGAAAAACATTTCGTCATGATCGTAAGCTATGGCTTCTCTGACATTCATTTCCAGACGAATACCCTTTTTTGCCATCTTGCTTACCGAGAGCAGATTGAAGTTAAATTCTGGCACGTACAGTACATCCGATACAGTGAGAGTCCACCCCCCACATTCATCAGTGATTTTTATCTCTACCATACCACATCCACTGACCTTCGCTGTACCTTTACCCATCGTTATTTCCCCTTTGCAGTCTTTCATGGTGAGGAACAGTTCCCTTTGATTTGATATGTGGTCAGTTGCAGCGGAATCTACAACCCAGTCCACAGTGTTTTTCATGGGTGAAACCAAGCCACATGCACTCACTAATGCCTTGTGTTTTAGCTTCCTATCCTGTTCTTTACCAGTTGTGTTGTTATAAGGCTTTGACTGGTCATCCTCATTGCAGTCACTTGCCCAATGTCCATTATTTCCGCATCTGTAGCACTTTACTTTGTCACAAGTCTTAGCCATGTGACCCCACTCGTTACACCTGTAGCACTTTCTATCAGTGGGGGTACCAAATAACCTATCACTTCCTTGAGTATTTCTTTCAACATACCTGTTCTTCCAATACTCCGTTCCTTCATTTCCTTGTCTTCCTCCTCTTCCACGCCCTCTGAACGCTTGAGCACCTCTTAGATGACCATCGCCTTTTGCTGCAAGTGCTGAAACTTCATTTTCTTCCCGATCTTCATTACCTTCTTCTAAAAGTCTTGCTTTTACCAACCTGATCGATAGGTTAGGTTCCTTTCCCAACTCTTCCACCAGTCCGCCATATTTATCCCACTGGAGTCCAAGGAGGATGATACCCGCAATCTGTTTGTCCGTGTACACCCAACCAGCCGATTTCACTTTCTGGTATTGTGTTTGTACACGAGCCACATATTCATGCAGTTCCTCCCCTTCACTTTTAGAGATCAAAAACATAGCTTTTAGTGATCTCAATCCCTGCAAAAAACTAACCTTCGTATGTATGTCCGCCAGTATTTCCCACGCTTCTTTCGCCAGTACACATTCCGCAATATCGTTAAGATATGAATCGGACACGTTTTTGTACATAAATGCCAAAGCCTTCCTGTTAACCCTTTCTTGATCCGCATTCATTGGTGGCACAAATCCTTGTTCTATAGCATTCCAACAGTTAATTTGTATAAGTTCGGCCTTTGCCCGTAACTTCCATGCAAAGTAATTTTTGGAATCCAGCCGCGGGATGTTGCTTCTATATTCTGTATTTTCGTGCAAAGCCATCTTGAACCACAGTTTGCCACGCGCGCCGATCGGCAACTTTACCGACTCACTGCCAATCACAGTCACAATCTCATCACTCGCAAAAAACGTCCTGGGCCCATAACCTGTTGTAAGTTTCAATAAATGATGTAACCAACCTTTTGCTTTTAACTCAATCTCTATTTACTAGTATCGCACAGTACACACAGACCCGACATGGCTGCAACGATAACAACATTCGTACACATACAAAAAACAAGATGGCACCTAAACAAAGGAAGTCAAATCAAAGTCTATGTAGCAAATACAAATAAAACATTATTACTTTCGTGACTTATGTGTCTCACAAAACATATCCAATACTGTTAGGCTCAGTTGTTATATTTACCAAAGAAACTATTATCACCCTATTTAGACATAACTTCTATCACATACATTTTAATGCTATAATAGAGAATTAGTTATTAAGACAAGTTTAGATAAAAAAAGTTAGATAAGTTTTTATAATGTAATAAGTCATTAATTAGCAAAATTTTCACATGCATAAATTTTCATAACAAAAAAAAACATTTTAATATACTGTTACGAACGTGACATATGCCGGGACATGTGCAGGTGCAGAGCTGGCTGGCGACTGCCGCAATATGATATGTGCCGCGCGCGCCTGGAAGATAACAAGGATTGTCGCTTTCCTCCCTCCTTCCCACCACTCCCCGCGCGGCGCCCTGCCTTTGCCACGTAACTGACACCGGACAGCTGGGAGTTGCGCGAGCCGCCGACACGTGTTTTCGAGAGATTTCTGCCGTCGGGACGGCTCGCGATAACGCGACAGGCCCCGGCCGCTCTCGTGAGTTCTGGAATTGCGCCGGGGCCTATATATATGCCCGAGGACGCCGATGGAGAGTCAGAGTCTGAGTGAGTGAGTGAGTGAGTGAGTGGAGTTGGGAGTTCTCCCGTGGCGGAGTTTCTGGGCGATAGTGCCGCGGGTGCGGCAGAGTGGCGAAGTCCTTGGACGAAGGTTCCAGGGCAGGGAGTGAGTGAGTTCAGTGGAGTCGGGCGTTTCCGGGCGATAGAGTCGCGGGCGCGGCGGAGTCCCGAGTGAAGTTGCGAGCGAGTCGTCGTGTGGGATCTCGGCGAAGGGTGTGTCGGCGGCGGCGGAGTGTGGTGACGGAGTCCCGCGGCGGAGACCCACGAGGGGTGCTGCGGCGAGAGTTGCGCCGGAAGTGCGGCCCAGCGAGGTGTGTGGAACGAGTGACTGGGGAATAGGCATTTCTTTAAGTGTAGTTAATTATTTGCCATCTTAGAAGATTAATTGTAAGTGACAAGTAGTGGTAATAAATAAAACTGTGTGTGTGATAAAAATCTTTAATTGGGCTATCCTTTACGAACCCGCAGGTAAATCGTAACAATACCATTAGAAAACCATCATGAAACTTTGTAAACAACTTACTAAAGAGGTTTGGTATAAATCAAAATTAAAAATTATGATTATTGTTTTTATAAAAAATTTTTTTTTTCAGTTCTTTGGAAAAAATAGAACATAATATGATACACTCAAGATATATGTCAAATTAAAGCCCTTTTAATTGTAAAAAGAACTTTACAAATTTGTGCTTTATAGGACAAATGGTTTTAAGAGGTACAAGCTTTTAAATATTTTAAAACATTCCTACAAACTATCATTTTTTAAATTTTCAAAAATTTATAGATCAAAAATGAAAGCTTAAAATTTTTTTTAACTTTGTATTTTTGTTCGTACTGATGAGTAGAACACGATTACCAAAAAAGATACATTTTGAAAACCTAAAATTTTCAAATAATTATTTTATTGGTTGATTTGATATGAACTGCCGCCCCCCTCCCCCCCCCTAATTACTGTAAAGGTATAGAAATAACTCGCAGACACAGATATTAGGAGCAGGGAAGGTTTCCTATTAAACAAGCTTGCACCACGTTACCATAACTGGACTAACAGGATCAGCCATGAACATTTGCACAGTGTTTATAATTCCTGTGCTCATCATAGTACATCTATCATGTTCCCAAGCTTGTCCTCCTACTGCTTAAACTGATCTCATTTTTGTTAAGTTTGTGCTTTAAATATTTTTCAAAATTTTTTTCCCCATATATCTCTCAGACTACTTGCTGCAAAACATCAAAGCAGCTTCATATTTTTACATGTTAACAGTCTGTAATTTTGATTTTTTTTTCCAAAATCAATTTTTACAAAAGAAAAAAAGTTTTTTAGTTACAAACCTTTTGACAGGTTTACTCCTAAACCATTAATCTACGGTCTACTCTGAAATCGTACTATTTTTTTTCTATGCACATAAAAAAACTTGACCTGTTACACTTAACAATTTGGCATACCTGCTACCAAAATTCAATGGCTACATTTACTAACTACTTAATTCCAAAATGTCATTTTAATGATACTGTTTTAATATATTTGCATATAGTTTGTATTTAAAAAACATTAAACATTTATCTAGTGCGTGGGCATAGCTGTGACATTTATGAAATCTTGTAATTGTTATTACTAAGAGTTAAAAAAATTATCAATAATATCTGTATAACTATAACAGGAGCTAAATTTTGCTGTGTGAAAAGTTTATGCTTGAACCATATAAATCATTAGTGAAAATATTTATGTTGATGGTGTAATATTTAGGACATAATTACAAGACATTGTTTTAATGAGATATTTTAAACAAGGCCTAGTTGTGAAAATACAATAATGATAAAAACTAAGTTAATAAACCTTTTCCCTTGCTATTGTCTAAACATAAATGTATAAATTTAAAATAATTATATATATTAAGCATGTGTGAGTGTGTAAGATCTCCATCTAGTGTAATTTTTAACAATACTGCCAAAAAGAAAACTAGTTTTTAACTAAGATTAATTTTTTTTAAACCTTGGGTTTTTTACAATCTAGACTGATACCTTATTGACTTATCGTTATATAATGTGCAAGCATCAGGTCAATAATAATTCGTTGTAAATATTGTATTTTACTAAAAAAAATGTTCCATTAAAAATTTATGTTTGTGTTTGAACTTAAATTCAAATTAAAACTATAAATTTTTGTGGTTTTACAGCTGTTAGTGTTTGACATTCATTTGAATTTGTCATTATTGACTTGTATATCTTTGTTATCTAATGAAGTTGACCTAATTAAAAAAATTTTGTAGGTTGATTATTATTATTATAATTATTGCAAGGTAGCTACAACCACTGTACATATGTATCTGCATTTGCCTAAATAGTACCTCTTGTTTGAATATTTTGTTATTTTTTTAAATTTGTTTTTTTAAATAGTTAAATTTTCTGTGTATAAGTTAAAAGCTTTTGTCAGTTTTATGAAAATTTTTGGATTGTAATGTTTTCTTGTTTGGACATCACAATTAAAATCATTTTTGTTTGGTTAAAAACAAGTCTATTATTTCTGGCACTAATTTATTTCCCATCTTAAATATTGTCTGCAGGTTACATTTGTTATTTAGTCATAGGTAAAGTATCCAGGGAAGCAACTATAAAAATTAAAATAAAATTTTCTTTTGTTTGTTGAAATGGGGAAAAAGGGGAGTGGTAAAAGGGGGGGGGGGGGGAGGAATAATTAGGAAATAAATTATGGACATACTTCATTGCAGAGGTTTTGTCTCTTGTGGGAAAATAAGATTGAAAAATAATATACAGTTTGAAAGTGTACACAAACACAGAGAAAACAAGCTAAGATTGGTTTTTGTCAAAACAAAATAAGTACATAATTACTAATAAGGATATAAGGTATTAAAATAAACAGATGGAATTATACATACCTGGAAAAGATTAAAACTGCGAAAACAGAGCAAGTTGGCTCAGTGGTAAGATGCTAAAATCACACTCTGGAGATTTGGATTCTTATTCTGGTCTAACTACGTATCTCGATTTCTGTTTTCCACTGTTTCTAGAAATCATTCCAACTTCTTTAGATTGAAATAAAAAGTAAAAATTATTTCACATGTAAGCACTTGTCATGTAATTTTGAGTTGCGAATCACTACATAGTATAAAACAAAGTCGCTTCCCGCTGTCTGTCTGTCCCTATGTATGCTTAGATCTTTAAAACTGCGCAAAAGATTTTGATGCGTTTTTTTTTAATAGATAGAGTGTTTCAAGAGGAAGGTTTATATGTATAATACATGCATAATATAGTAGAGAAACACTGGTAATTTTAGAGGTTTCTAATGTGATATCGTAAATAAACACATTTTTTTGCGTTTACATTGCAAACGCTGGCTGAACCCTACGAGATAGATCATGTTGTTGATAATTGTTGATTATTTTTTGTTTTTAGTCGAACGAATAGTAAGTAAAATATTTTTTATTTAATTAACCAAAATCTTAGTTTAAGGTAAGGTATTTAAGTTCAAAAAATAACTGAAAAGGATAGGTATCTTTTGTTGTTGATTATCTTTTGTTTTTAGTCTATATTTATATTTATAATTAGTATATTTAGTATCAGCATTGCACCCGTGCGAAGCCGGGGCGGGTCGCTAGTGGTTTATAATTTGCCATTATAAGAAGAGTATTTGTTTAGTTCCGAACATTTTTTCACAACAAATCCATTTAAGAATGCTATTTTCATAAGTGGTTATGCATAAGCCTTTTAAATTTTTAGTATAGATTAGGTACCTGATTCCCTTTCCCGTTTTGTGTGTGTGTGTGTGTGTGTGTGTGGATATATTTTACTTTGATGAAATCATGCCTCATTTTCATTTCATGAGATAGCCAGTTCAAAAAAAAATAGTGAAACATGCACCAAAAATATTTTTTATTGAGAATATGCCATCGTTTACACTTACGCTGTCATTTAATTTGTATGGCTATGATTAAATAATTACACTTTATTACAGATAAATAAATTATTTTAAATTGTTGAAACAACCACATCTATTTGAAATGTAGAATACCGAAAAAATGTAAAAATGTAAAGAAACATTCCATGAATCATGTAATGTATGTTGTTCTTGCTCAATTTCGGGGACGCACCACAACGCCGAACGTACAATAATGCCGAAAACCATAACGCCGAATGCCAAATTCACTACAACGCCGACAGCTAGAAAACTGCTGTGTACCACAATGCCGAATTACCACAACGCCGAAAAAAGTCATTGCAGGACTGCCACAAAGGTTAGGTTTAGACTAGGTTAGTTTAGACTAGGTTAGGTTAGACTAGGTTAGGCTAGGCTAGGCTAGGTTAGGCTAGGCTAAGATAGGCTAGGTTAAGTTAGGTTAGGTTATATTACGCTAGGTTAGGTTAGGTAAGGTTAGGTTTGATTGTGGTATTTTGGTGTTAAGATACATTTAAGAAACACACACAAATATATTCAGTTGTTATTTCAGCATTGTGGTACACAGCAGTTTTCTAGCTGTCGGCGTTGCGGTCAATTTGGCATTCAGCGTTATGGTATTTCAGCATTTTGGTAAAGACCCCTCAATTTCTTACCTCCAGCTAAATTGGCTTGGCTAAATGATTTATTACCATTAAAACTAATTTTCTCCCCCTCCCCTTTTTCACTGCTTGGAGTCAAATGTCTAAATATGGTAAATTCAACCCACAAAATTAATTATTTAAGTTAACCATTTTTAGTTTCTTACATTAGGTAACTTATTGGCTGTGGAGATATAAATTTTTCATGATGAAACAAAATTTCCCCCTTTTTCACTCTCCTTAGTTACAATTCTGGAAAATTTATGTGAATACAATTCGTAACTGTGTATGCTTGTTCAGTCTTAATTTATTACCCTTTGATATTGTACATTTGGAAGTATGTATTTTTTTCTTAAAACCAAACTTACTCCTTTTACACCCCTTAGGGGCAAAATCTTGAAAAATGGTAAAATAATAATGCACAGTTTATTGTTTTTACTATTCTTATCAAATAATTTACCTAGTACTTTATTAGTTTCAGAAATATAATCTTTATAAAATAAATCAAAACTACCACCTAAAAAATGGATTTTGATAAATAATAAAAATTACAGTATCAAACTACATGCAAGTTGTTCTTTTTTAGTATATTACCTCTAGTTATAATGGATTGGAAGCATTTATTTTTTTTTGTTTTAAAACCATACTTACTCTTTGTTTCACCCCTTAGGGTCTGAATTTTGCCAAATGGGAAATTGTGGTTAGTAGTTTTTGTATGATTATTTATAGTACTTTTTTAATGCTTGAGTAGATTAGGATATATCATTATTTATCTAAAACCCTTGTTAACATGTTAGGAGGCAAATTTTTTCAAAATATAAAAATTGCTGTTGGTAGTTTTTGTATACATATTTATTATTTGTACCCATTATCTTTTCTAATACTTTATTTGCTTTGGAGATATAATTAGGAGAGGGGCCAATCAAATCTTCAAATACCATCAAATCCTTAGTTTCAAGAGAATTCAACATTCAAGGGAAAATATTTGAAGAAAAATATTAAAGGAAATAAAGTGAATTAAAAAAAAAAATCCCTTTCGGCATAGCCTACAGGCGTAGGTAGATTTCAAAGTACCCATTTCTTCTGGAAATATTTTGGAAACTTCTATAAACTCCTGGATCATTTTAAGAACTTAATGTAGCCTACACACCATCCTATATGTTTGCCAATATTCAAAAAAGATCAATTTAATATTTTCTCATATTCCATGCATAAAAATATTTAGAATGTTTTTAACTTAATGCTTCCACCATTGAATGTCCGAACGAATTTCATATTATGCCTACTAAGATAGTACGCAATTATTTTTGATCGTCAGACACTATTATTCATCCCTTGCACTAATACTTGGTTTTTTTTTGACAAAGATTTAAGGTAACATTAACAGGGTTATTAATAAATTCTGACAAATTTGATACTAAGAAAGTTTTAATATATACATTTTTTTTAAATTTCAACCCCTGTCTTTACGGTGATAGTTCGTTTCATCAAAAATTGTTTAACCAAAGGTTTGAGATAAAGTTTTTTGTGTTGTACAATAAATTATAATGGATCTGATGGCATAGATATTAAAAAAATTTAATGACATTTTGTCTTTCTACTCTTGTTATTTCCACCCCTTGCAGTATTGGTTTGTATTATCAAAAATTGTTTCAGACAAAAAATTTTAGGTAAAAATTATAAGATTTACAATGAACCGATTTGATAGTGTACCTACTGAGGGAGTTACAAATCTTTAAAAATTCTACCCCATTATTTCAACCCATTGCTGCAATGGTTCATCTAATCAAAAATTGTTTCAGACAAAAGTTATAGATAAAATTTATATAAATTCGATGTTGTGCATATGAAGGGAATTATGATTTTTTTGTTCTCAAACCCTTGCAGTCATGGTTGGTCGTATTAAAAACTTATTCAGACAAAAGATTTTGGCATTACTTCTACGAGTTATAATACATTCAAACAGATGTGATATTTTCCATATTATGGGAGTTCAAGCAATTTTTCTGTTTTTTCAACAAACCACCTCCATTTCCACCCCTTAGGTCAGATATTGCCCATTAACGAATTTGACCGAGATTTTCCACTACTTGATTTTATTTATCAGTTTGGAAATGTTTTGTGAAAAATTGCGGTAGTTATTAGGTCCACAAAATATATAAACTTTTGAGTTGAGTCTAGGGACCATGAAATGAAAAACTAGATAAAGATTGTCCGAAAGTTGCATCATGGTAACAGCTACAATAGGTAGTATTTCTTTGAAATCTACCTATAATTTAACATTTATAACCTCTAAAGATAACTAGGTCAACTTTTTTCTGCATACCTATCCTGTTACCATTTTTCAAGATATTGTACTTTTAACATTAAATTAGTATTACAATATGAATATATTCCGGAAAAAAACTTAGTATATGAATAAAATATTTAAAGGGTAAAATGTTTCAACACCATAATTAATATTTTTCTTTTCTTGAACATTGTTTTATTTTGCAACCAATATGTTTTCTTATGCTTGATTAGATTTGGAGATGTATTATGTATATTTAAATCATTTTTCATCCTTTATCAGTAGAATTTTGCAAAATGTTGAAATTGTGGTTGGTTTTTTTTTGTATATTTATTATTGGTACTCAATATCTTTGCTTATGTTGATCAACTTCGGAGATACAATTATTTATCTTAAAACCATATTTACCTCCTTTTTACCCCTTAGGGTTGAATTTTGCAAAATTGTGAAATTGTGGTTGGTTGTTTTGGTATGTTTATTATTGGTACCAAATATCTTTCCTATACTTGATTAGCTTCAGAGAAATAATTAATTAAATATCTTAAATTGTATTTCGCCCTTTTTCACCCACTTAGGGGCAGAATTCATTAATTTTATATACACATACACTAGTTTTTAAGTTAACCAAAGACCTTACTAATAAAAAAATTTCTATAAAATCCATTTAGTAGTTTTTGACTGATGCCAGAACAAATGGACAAAAATTTTACAAACTATATTTTTGAGTTAGTAGCCGCTTCCAATAGTTTTATCATTGGTATACATAGGTATTTTATTTTTGAAGTTATACTTCTTTAGGCACGTTATGAAAAAATGATGAGAGTGAAATTTTAAGATGCGCACGCATCACTGTAACACAAAATTAACAGGTTGAAGCTGCCCGCTAAACCGTTCATTAAAGTCTCGAAAAAAAGCTACCAACAAAATAGAAATAGAACCTCTATTAGTCGCGCATGTTGGCACGCTCGTCGCCTCTGATCACTGTTTTCATATTTATAATATTTATCCACATGTTTCTAGTTTCTACATTCACAACACGTGTTTTAGTTTCATACAAGTGTGAATTATATATGTGCTGATAAATTATATTCAGTAGTGATTGAAATTGAATATTTTGATTAATATTATTTACTATTCGTAAATATTAGTAAAAAAAATTGTGCCTTATACTTTTTCAAGTGCTCCAATATAATTAGGGTTAACTATCCGTATGTATTATTTATTGATATAAATTAAAATATTATTTAATATAATTAATAATAAATATTTATAAAAATAAATGAACAAATTTAATGAAAATTTTTGATAAAAAGAAAAAAAATATTAAATTTATTTATTTTCTTTTAAAATATTAAATAATCAGTAATAAATATTTAAAATTAAGAATCTTATAATATTTAGTACAAATTATGTCACATATATTTATTATTCTCTAAAATTTATTTATTAAATTTTTCAAATTTAAACTGAACTTTATTGACTGTGTTGACTATCTTTTTACAGCCCAGATATACCTTTTATTCTAGGTCTCCCTTAAATTTAAAGGTGATTTTACATTCAAGGTCTTATTACATTCAAGGTTGTTTTATATTTTAGGTATTCTTATAATAAGGATTGTATAAGTTCATGTTCATTATTATTTTATGTTGTTCTGCATGAGATTATTCTATAATAAAGCATCTTATATTTTATATCATCCTGTATGTCTGAATGGATGCTTACATTAAAAATTAATGGTTTAAATTATAATTTTTGTATAAAATAAAATTAATGACTTATAAGTAGTATGCTAATTTCATATAAACCAAATAAACATTCTTTAGGGATTTTATTCAACCAATTTTGTTTCACTGACATTCATTTAGGGAATTTTTTATGGATTTTGAAAATGAATTTTCAGAATGTTTCGATGTTGATTGCACTGCTGAATATTTGCACAATCCTACACATAAAGCAAGTTACAAAAGGGTAATAAATTTGCATGATCAACATGGAGCACACAAAATTAAGTCATCGCAAAGCGTGTATACGTGTAAACGTATCGTAGGTTCGAATCCCACCTCCTCTTCTCCATAAATCCTAGTAACCATGGCATACTAATATTGAATATGCGGCAAATTCCTTCTAAAGAAACTCTTTATATATATATATATATATATATATATATATATATATATATATATATATATATATATATGTGATAGTAAATTGTTTCATTTTAGAGTGAAAATTATTGTATCCAATTGAGTTTTAATTTTTTTTTCACCCAAGAGTGAATATCACTATAATTAAACAAAAATATTACAGTAAGAAGAATCATTTTGAAGTTTAAATTTATTTATTTGAAAATATACCATGACCAAACTATTTAATATTTTATAAACTAGAAAGAATTATGAATAATAGCTCTTATTTAAATAACCACAATTTTTAAAATTTATCTTCATGGTTCTGTTGTAAGACAAGAAAATTTCATTAATTGACGTCTCGTTCCCTGTAAAAATTTAAATTTCATAAACAGGGTAAATTGGCAGGACATTGATTACATGCTGTGCTTGTATTATATTCTGGTGGTCTAATTATCATTCCTCCAATAAAATGACATAAATAAAATTATCAATACTGGGATAGCCAGAAAAGCGTAAAGGTTTTTAACATATATGGCCTGGGCATCACAGGAGACCAGCAAAATCGAAAGCTATTAAGCTACATCTTAAGCCCAGTACACACTGACTTCTTTTCATTCTTGAGCATAAAAGGAAACATGAAATGTAGATGGTTAAAGGAACCAAGGGCAAAGTGAACCAACATTTTAAACATCAGAAATTCTCACATCGGTAAATGGCTCTTAAGACCGTTAAGATAAATAACTTTATTATTTTTTAAAATATTGTTCTGTTTTATTATAACATTATAAGTATATATGTATGTATATATATGTATATGTATGCATATATATATATATATATATATATATATATATATATATATATATATATATATATATATATGTATATGTGTCAATAATATGAATGTGTAAATATTTGATTTTAACAATTAAGTATTGCACAACTTACATATATAGAAAATTATACACACCAATATTATTAAATCAATATTATTAAATTAATGTCAGCATTACACGATGCTACAGTAAGAAATACTGTAATAATCAAATACATCCTCTTCTCATTAGTGCACGTTTAAACAAGGCTCAAAAATAAAAAATTAATTTTTGTTCCCAACTCGTAAGGCATTAGTGAGAGGTGTAAAATCTTATTTTAAAATGTCTTTAGAAATCCCTGATTTTCAATTTAGAATGAGTAAACACGTGCATAATGTCAGGAGCTGGTCGTAAACATAAAATTATAGAATTTTCATTGTCAGATATCTTACTACCATGAGATTTAGAGTGCAACTTTTCTGACGCATAGTCAGTCGCACCGGCTGAATATCTTTGCTACGGACTCTTCCTCCTGCCCCCATTCCCCCCACCCCATGTTTTCTCCCCGATTTCCCCTCCGCTGCTTGCATGGCTGGAGGAAGCGAAGCCAGCTCTCGGTACAACCCGCATTTCAGAGAGATTAGTTTACATTTTTCACTACTTTTAATACTATTAATACTTTCTGTAATAAGTTGTTATAAAGCCAATGATTTTACACCACACTGTTATTCAACTACAGATAAATTTGTGATAAAGACACATTTTAATTTGTGATACAAAAAAGTTTATTGTTGGCGCTAGTGAAGCGGAGCGGTGGTCTGGTTCCCTAGTTCGGTCGCGTGGCTTCGGAAACTCTCGGAATAAGCGAAGATAGCCAAGCGCTGAGTTTTGGTGTAAGAAGCGGACAACAGACAATAGGTCGTGGAATTTAAGAGATGAGTGAAGAATAAATGTCTCAACAACGTAGTGTCTAACTTGATGTAAGCTTTTGGACATACACCATTGCAAGCTTTTGGACATACACCATTGCAAGCTTTTGGACATACACCATTGCTAAGCACATGTATGTCTGTAGAAGAAAACTACAAAAAACCAAAAGACAAAAAACACAAATTAAGCAAAAATTGCTGTTGTCAACAGGATATATACACCACATAATATTCCATAACAGTTTCTGTTTTGAAAAACTATTGTGTTTGTCTCGTCTTTTCGTTTTATTGTGTATTTGTCTCGTTTCAGCTGTTGTGCTGGCTTGTTTCTGTTTTGGATAACTTGTGTTTGTTTCGTCTTTTCGTTTTTTTGTGTTTTTGTCTCATTTCAACTGTTGTGCTGAATTTTTTTGGGGTTCAATTCATCATTTGTGGGGATTTTTTCATTTTATTAGTCCATTTTTATTTGTTTTTCTTTGTTTGTTGACCATATTCCTGGTTATTCATAAATTTGAATTTCAAGTATTTTTTTGCTGGCTTGATTTTCCTTCATTTTTTCCACGACCGAGGCTTTGTTTCACACGCTAGGCGTGTGAGTCACTGTCACGGGAGTGCGAGAAAGATACAAAATCGCTGCGTCGTTGGAACAGAAGTAAGCATTTCGTGGAAGCCTCTGTTACCACGCGCTGTGATTGGCTGAAAATTACGTCAGTGAGCCCAAGACACTGCCCGCACGAAGGGAAGGAAGGCTGTAAATTCAGTCATTGTCCGAGCACCGGGCCGAGCGGTCGTTGTTCGAGCGATGGCTCCGGGTTTTATCTTCTTTTTAATGTACATTTAATTATATTTGTTTTGTTGTGCTAAATATTTTGTGATTTTTAAATGTATAATTAAAACCAGGTAATGCATTGAACATTGTATATATATATTTCTTCTTTCTTCGTGACCTGTAACCTGTATGTTCCACTCATTACCTAATTTGAGCTAGCCGGAGGTGGTGAGTGGTAACATTTGGCACCAAACGTGGGGCTGGCACGGACTTCTACACGCCCTGAGTTAGCAACATTTTCTAAGAACATTTTTTTTTCTCAAAACAAATACGTCAAGAACTTCAAGCTATGTTTACATCTATCAATCATCGGCCGTGCTGTTTACCGCCGGACTGTTTCAACTAGTGCTTTGTCCACGCGTCGTAAAAACCACGGTAGACCGAAGCTGCGAGACCCAGGGGTGTCCAGTACACAGAACTTCGTGATCATCGTCACATGCACAACTTCGAGATCGTCACATCACGGAACTACGCAAAAAATTGAGATTGTCGCATCGCGGGACATCGCATAACTTCAGGATCGTCACATCGCAGAACTCCGTAGAACTTCGAGAGTGTTACATCACGGGACGTCGAGATTGTCGCATCGCGGGGCTACGTGGGACAGAGCAACAAACACAAGTCAACTAAGTTTGTAATTTTGAAACTTATTTTTTTTTAACTATCACTGAAGTGAAGTGTAAAACCAACTAAATTTAAACACAGGATTTTCCAGGTCTACAAGAAATGTCTGGTAAGATGGAACATCTTGCAGGGCCTATTCAAAGTGAGGTTATGGGGGGGTCTGAACAGATGATGCAAATGTTAATTGCCATACAACAACAAATTGCACAGGGGCAACACAAAATGGAGTGCATGCAACAGGAAATACAACATGATATAATGCTTGTAAGGGAAGAAATGTTTAAACATATACAACTTGTGCATGCTAATGTAAACAATCAAATTTCAGCATGTGAATCAAGGGTTGAGAGTTGTGAATCGCAAGTTGGAAAGGAACAAGATAATTTGGAAACTGTTGAAAGGGAAGTGATAGTGACAAAAGAAAATATTGAATTTATTGGGCATGATGACGAAAAAATAAACATTGGAAACACGTTTGAAAAGTTTCGTGATGAGGTAAACAGGGAATGTTCGGATAATGTAGAGGAAACATTTTGTAAAATAAGAGGTAATGGACATGGGATCAGGAGTTTGTGTAAACATATGACAAAAGTAGAGACTGAGATGAAAGCATTCTCGGACAAACTTACAGATAAGTTTGCCGAGGATGTAATCACGGAATTAAGTTCTGCAGATTGCAGGGAAGTGATAAAAAGACATTTTTTTTCAAAACCTAAACAGTAATGTGCCAAATGAGGGTTGTGTGTACCGAACTGTCGCCAAGAGTGTAAACAGTTTTTGTCATGTGCACAGACAGTAGTAATGAGTGAGAAATGTAAAGGGGTGATGCAACATGTGCTAGCAATAGAGCTTTTGGAAACAGTGTGTGTAGACTTGTTTGGCCCACTGCCTAGATGGAGGGGTGGAGTTAAATATAGTTTTGTCTGAAATTCATAATGAATTGGTTATGTTTTCGGGAATATGATAAAATTTTGAAAAGGTTTATGTTTTAAATTTAAGTGCCTCACATGTTTAATGGTAAATATGTAGTTTTGGATTAAATGACAGGATGTAAACATCCTATTTTAAAGGTGTGAAATGTAACGCTATACGTTAATAAATAATAGTCGTCGAGTTTTGAAGCTGCAGAAGCAGTTGTGTGTTGATGGCCAGAGTCTAAGCGAATTTTTTGTATTGCCCTTAATAAGCAGCAAATGTTTTTTTTTGTTGTTTTGTGTTTGTGAGGCAGCTGGGGGGCCAGGAGGTTAATTTTAAATATGTTTCCGGCATGGTATCCGATGTTTTTTTGCAAGGGTGCGTCCCTTCTCCTTGGTCGCTCCCACCCCTCATCAAGGTTAATTACATGTGGCTGCTGCTGAAAGGGGAGATATGGTTTGAAACCTAAAGAAGGGCATTGGTTCATGTAATTTGTTTTTGAAGAAGAGAAGAATACGACTGTATCTTAATGAAGTGTTTGTCATGCCATGACTGTAGAATTGTGTCAACTTGTTGTTTGTTGAAGATTATTTTAGAGATTGTTTTTAAATTTATTTGAGCAAATTGAGTAAACCCATGACAGTTTGAAGTAGAACTTGTAAGTTTCGAGACTTTTTCCTAAGTGGCAAGGAAGATAAATTTTGGGTGTCACCCACTTTTGTAAGAATTGTTATTTAAGTGCATTGAAATGTTTATGATTTATGTAGGGACTTCAGAGGTTAGGTTTGGACCTCATTTTTTTTTGTACTTTGGTAACTTCTCAGTGAAAAGCTTTGGCTTTTAACTGAGAAGTTGGAGGGGTAATGTTACAACCCAGATTACAGCCTTCCACATGCAATCCAGCAATAATCTTTTGTTATAAATTTTTTTGTCAAATTTTAAGTTAGGTTTTCAAATGATGTAAAGTTTTTTTATTTTTCAAAGTTAGACGTAAAGTGTTTCACTGGGTTTTTTTGTTTTTATTTTTTAAAATTCATAAATTTATATTTCAAGTATTTTTTTGCTGGCTTCTTTGTGTGGGAAGGCATGTCGACGTGACTTTCCTTCATTTTTTCCACGACCGAGGCTTTGTTTCACACGCTAGGCGTGTGAGTCACGGTCACGGAAGTGCGAGGAAGATACAAAATCGCTGCGTCGTGGGAACAGAAGTAAGCATTTCGTGGAAGCCTCTGTTGCCATGCGCCGTGATTGGCTGAGAATTACGTCAGCTAGCCCAGGACACTGCCCACACAAGGGAGAGGAAAGTAATATCAGTCATTGTCCGAGCACCGGGCCGAGCGGTCGTTGTTCGAGCGGCGGGCTGAGCAGGCCGTGGTCGGGCGATGGCTCCGGGTTTTATCTTATTTTTAATGTACATTTGATTATTATTTGTTTTGTTGTGCTAAATATTTTGTGATTTTTAAATGAATAATTAAAACCAGGTAATACATCGAACATTATATATATATATATTTCTTCTTTCTTCGTGACCTGTAACCTGTATGTTCCACTCATCACCTAATTTGAGCTAGCCGGAGGTGGTGAGTGGTAACAACTGCCATCACCCGACCTCTGTGAAAGGCCCGGTGGGTACCTGACGGGCGCTACGGGCGTCGCGATGCTCTTGTTGTCCGGAGGGGCGCCAGGCTAGCGGGCTGCTAGGCCGTTGGTGTGGGGTCGTGGGTACTCTGCCCCCGCGTGCCACGCCAGGTACACGGCTTGAATGTAACCTGAATGGTTCTACGCTTGACTGTGAAGGCCGCTCGGCCGTGTGGAGGACGGGGAATTACGGAAAATGATATACGAGTTGGCGAGAATACATTTAATTTGGGAGTTTCACCGGGGGTCCATGTGGGTACACGGTACACTCTACAAGTCCGCTCCGCGGTTCAGTCCCGCTACATAAATTCTCACCAACACTAACACAACACTACGTGACAATGGTTACCGCGGCAGTCTCGCGGGACGTGGGTCGATGCTCGCTGGAGACGGCCAGCGCCGAAAGTTAACGGGTGCAGGGGGGGGGGGGGGGGGGGGGGGTAGATGAGCGGGCTCCTAAGTTCGGCGAAACACTTACGTGAGTGATACGATCCGCAGCGCGGTATCACGATGAAGACGGTCGGGATAGGCTCGGTTCCGTAAAATACGCGCCGAGTCGACGTGGGCAGCAATGAATTAATAAGAGGTTTAAATTTAAAGATTTAGTACAGAATAAAATAATCAAAGAAAGAAAACTTGGATGCTGCCCACGGACACACGTCTGTTCCCGGCGCGGAGTGGTTGAAGACTGCCGAACATGGCCGCCTCGCAAGGAAGAGAAACTTTCTCTTCTTTGTGAGTCGGCGTCAAAAAACTTATATTAATTGAATTTACTCTATGACCAGTTAAAACATGTTCCAGGTGCCCAATTAAAATGTAGCACCTGGTAATTGGGTGCTTAAGGCTTAACAATGGTTTTAATGTATTTAATTATTTAAATTGTGACATCAAGCTGGCGACTGTAAATTTACTAACATATTGTCCCACTGTGAATTGTTTTAGAGGGACTTCTCCTATTCCGACTTGATCATAGTCACGAGCATTTTAATTAAGGCCAGTGGCCGCGGTGACTGTTAATGAGGTTTGTTGTTTATTGGGGTCACGCCCGAGGCGCTCGCCTGACTCAATCCGGCTGGGCAAGGGGCGCGCTCCGAAAACAGGATACGGTACTGGTGGTGCGGAGCACGGGCTTAAAGGCCATGGTCGGTACGACGTCACAACATATATTTGTCAACAGTTTCTCTCTTATTAAAGTTAAATAAACTTGAATTTACTTTTTTATAATTTTTCACTTTACTCATTTTATGTTGACTACTATATTTAATTTAAATAGTTTAAACTGAGAAAGTAATTTTCTTGACATTATCTGAATTTAATTTGTCAACTGGAAGATGTACAAGAATTATGCCACCTGGAAGATTTCACGGATTACCGCCATCTTGAAGATTTACGGCTCACATGATACAAACTTGAAGATTCGCATAAACTACTATACTAATTTAGACGTTGGAGTGTTTTAGCTAATTGTCATAAGATAGTTTCAAGAACACAAGAACTGACCTAAGTTGAGTTGCGAAGAAAATTCTCCTGGTTGTAAAGTGGTTTATAAATTAAGTGTTTAGGTAGTTGTGGCCTTGTCTCTGTGTGTCTGCATGTTTTTGTGTACATTGTGCCATCAGCACCCATATCATTGTATGTTTTCGTTGTGATTCTTGCCCCTGTTTTGCCACATGCAAACTCTGGACTGCCCTCCGAGGCAAGCCACTCGTACTGGGAAGTGTCTGTTGGGCTTCTACATCCACACAATTTGTTGGCGCAGCTGGTCTCTCTGTTTTTTGGGCATTTAAGTTTTATATACAATGGCTATTTTTAACAGCCATCTTAAGAAACTTTGTCGAGTAACTGTAACCTGATACTTGGGTAAAAAAAATTACCTGTTTTTTGTGTGGAGACTAGTAACTGATAGTGGCATGACCTAATCACTAGTTGGGACGTCGCTTTACTCTCACCCATTCTGCTTCGGCAAGGCACATCTTCTGTTCGTACATACGCACACACTTTTCCTGTTTATGGCATGCTTCTGAAGCACTGTGATGGTGGCAGGGCCGGGCTGCCATTAAGTTCTCTTAAGTTGTTTTTATTGTAGTTTGTTATTTTTTAATTCAGATATTTTCACTTCGTGTGAAAGTAATATTAACTGGTTTTTGTATGCGTTTATGTTCAGTTAGCATTCCTACCAGTCTGGAAAATCTGGGAAGTCAGGGAATGTGGAAATGGTCTGGGAAAACGATAGGCGGAAGTTAAATAATTTATAATAAAGTTATAATTATATTGTGTTTAACCGCAAAATCAATACCCACATATTTAAACTATTTAATAACAGTGATTTAATTTTGATTACAAAAGGAATGCCCATTAAATAAAAAAAAGTTATAAGAGCTTAATAAATGTTTCTACCCTAAGCAAGGAGACTTCATAGGGAATTCCCCGCAAAAATATTCTAAAAACACCCATGTCTGAGTTGCGACTTGAACCCCCAATCCTAGGGCTAGAAGTCAGGTAGGTTATTTCCCTAGACCAATGAGGCAGCATTGCGAGTATTTCCTTATTCCCCCCCCCCCCCCCCTTTTCCCATTTTTTGTCACTAATTGATTAAATCATTTGCAGTACATGCAAATAGAATGATAAAAATGCATTCAATAAGACAGTTCAGTTTTGTACTGTAAAAATGGACATCCATGTGATTTGTGTTCCTGACACTAGTTATTTATGACTTGCTGTTTAATGGGAAGTGACTGATGAGGCATAGGTTGTTTTTTTATTCTGTGTCTC
This sequence comes from Bacillus rossius redtenbacheri, assembly GCF_032445375.1. Lineage (NCBI taxonomy): Eukaryota > Metazoa > Arthropoda > Insecta > Phasmatodea > Bacillidae > Bacillus > Bacillus rossius. Next base: position 5,124,131 of record NW_026962010.1, on the reverse strand, counting down.
ATGTTCTTGATGAGCAAGAAAAATGTTAGGAGAGTTTCCTATGAGAGTCTTGGCCATATCAAAAATATTTTGGAGACTGATATTAGGAAAGACATTTTGAGAAGATAGCACACACACACACACACCCCGGATTCAACGACTACATAGTAGCCTTTCTCAGGAGTAGAAGGCAATTTTATATTTGAAGTGGACTGATAATTATGTCTAAAATTTGAGTGTTCATTGTAATTTTTCCCCCATGCATGTTCCATTTCTTCTCAAGCAAAAAGGTCAAAACGTGAAACGAATATTAGCGACCACCAGTTCACATACCACATCCTTGAAGGACGTGATCACACGTTGCTCTGGGGAGTGCTGGGATGCAGTGGTGCTGACGTCCTGTGTGAGTGGCGGGTGTGTTGGTGCAGGCCGGTGGAAGAGACCCCTGCCGCGGCCAGCAAGTGGCAAGCCCCCGTCATCAAGGGGCGCTTCCAGAAGATGACGTGGCTGGGGGCAGACCCCCCGCCCCCAGTGCTGCCACCCTCGCACAGGGGGAGGGGATTAAAGAAATAGATACCCCCCCCCTTGTCGTCACGGTCCTGACCTTTCCTCCCGAGCTTTTTTTCACTCTTTGTAGCTGTGTAGTACCGAAAAACTTGCTGTTAAAAAAATTTCGGAACCCAAGTTAGCTTAGCAGTTAGCTGCACTTCTCTAGTGCAGGGAAACATTAAATTGCATGTGGGTGATATATTTGTATTAGGTTCGTTTTAATAGATGGTGCACACATCCACATGCAGTACCTTGCACAAGTACAAGACACTCATTTGCATACCAACCAGTGCGCAAGATTTATTTTTCAGTTAAATTTTTAAATTAAATGGAGAGTTACTTCCTTATGCCAGGGATGCCAGGGACACGGGAGAAATAATTAGATGAACTGAACGCAGAAAATGATGTTTCTTATCATAGTAGTTTGTTCTTCGAGCAAAGGAATTCTGCATATTGGGCGTAAAAAAAAATTGACTTTGTTGTTGTGTTGAGGAAAAAATAACAACTTTTTGCCACTTTGTAAAATTTTTTGAGTTTATACAGAGTTTAGGATGTTGAACAACATTTATCAGTAATATGTTTCACATGGCATATAAATATGATTATTAAAGCCTAATTGCATAGAGGATGCAAATTTTTCTTAAATTATTTTGCTTCATTAATTTTGTGTTTATCCTCATGGTTTGAAATTAATTCATAATATAATTGTTGTTTACTGTTAATGAAAGATTTTATCAATTTAATAAGTGTTTATGTATAGGTTTTGAGAAACTTAAAGACCAACTTATATTTCATGTGGTACACCGTTTTGAACTAACAGTTCATATATAGTCTTTATCGCAAATCAATAAAAATTTGTTTTCCCAATATTGTAGAAACCTATTTTTTTTTCTCAGTGTTTTGGAAAAACCAAATCTTTATTGATTTATAAATGAGTCTTAAAAAATATATATATATAGCTTTATGATAAAGGCTTCACATGAAAACATTTAAAACTGTACACATGAATTCATGCTTGGTTTGAAATATAAATTTGCTCTTTAGGTTATCAAAACCATTAAATAAACCCTTATTGAATCAATAAACTCTTTTATAAACAATGATATTTATTTTATTTTAAAGTTTTTTAAAATCATGAGATACTATGTAAAATCAAAGAAGCAAAATAATTTAGTAAACTACCCCTTTAACAGTGTATTTCAGCTAATCTTAACACATTTGACTCATTTCAGTGAAGAACGCATTAAAACATGAAACCAATTGTCCTAATGTTATGTCAAAAGAGGTGAGTTGAGTTTAAGTTGTGAGCAGTTGTTGATAGAAATTACAATCAGTTGATTAAAAAATGTTTATACTAACTGGAATGCACTATTCAGTCTGAAATTCTTGCTGCTTTGTAGCTTGATCATGGAACTAAAAAAAATCTTCATTTATTGATTTATTGCTATAGATGTATATGATCAGTGTATACAGTGTTATTTTATTTTTCCATTGTAATGTACTATACTTAACATTGTATTAATATGCACCAGTATTATTGAAATGAAGTTGTATTAGTTTGATCTGATTGAGGAGAAATAATTGTTACATTATGTTATATATAAATTGTTGGGACTGAGTACAAATGTTTTTCAACATTGTTTGAAGTTGAACCATTTCTTAAATTTTTAGCAACATGGCAGTGTTTATAAAGTACTTCCAAGTGTTTCACTGTTCAAATAATATTTTTGCATTATTTTTGTTAGTCATTGGTGATTCATTTACTTAAGGTTTAATTATAAATGTTATAATGTGTAAGGTAGGCATTGCTTGCACTGCACTTCTGAAAAGACTGAATTTTTGTTTGAGTAGTATGTAATAGTTGTTTAATAGTAATAAGTTATAATTAATGGTAATAACTATTTTGGAATTGAGCATGCAGATTATTGTACTTGCATTTAATTTCCAAGCTTTAATCACTGTATCACAGTGTCAAGAAATGAATATTGCAGTCAAAGAGATGTTCAAAATATGTTTAGGAATCTCTCTGGATTGTGCAAGAATGTACTACTATTATTTAATGAAAATAAAACTAAGTGATAGAGAACTTTGTGAAAATAAAAAAAATAATTCATTAAGGACCATCTCTTAACTCCCAAAAATTTTGAAATGTCTATTTTTTTTAATATAAAAAAATAGGTGGTGGAATGAAATATTCTGTACTATATTCTAATACATAAGGAACTTGTAGATAAAAATTTATATAAAATTGCAAATCAAGTAATATTAATGCACTTTTTTTATCAATAATTTAGAATTCATGGAAATTCATAAGATTGGAATGAAAAGGAAACTTATTTCATGTTTAGGCTTGGCTACAGTGTAATTATGACGACATTTTGAAGTACTAGCTAATAACCTATGGCTTCACTCTCACAATTTATGAGTATTGCTAAAATCTTACCATTAAAAAAAGTTGTGTGTTTAATTCCTAACTTTTTACTGAATAAATAGACAGAATAATTTGTCAGAAGCATTAAATATTTATTTCATTTCATAACATGCTAAATAATTTAATTCGGAGTTATACTTACCATTTTTTCCATTTATTATGGGCTGAATTTTGCAAAAAAATAAAAATTGTGGTTAGTAGTTTTCGTATGTTTATTATTGTACCCAAAATCATTTATTACACTTAATTAAGTTATGAGATATAAGTAATAATCTTAAAAATCATACTTCTTTTTCACCCCTTAGGGGTTGAATTGTACAAAAAATTGAAACTGTGGAAAGTTTTTGGATATTTATTATTGGTACCCAAAATCATTCATTACACTTAATTAAAACCAGAGTTATAATAATTAATCTTTAAATCATACATATCCCTTCTTCACCCATCGGAGTTGAATTTCGCAAAGTATAAAAATTGTTGTAAGTTTTTTTATGTTTATTATTGGTACCCAAAATCATTCATTATGCCTAATTAAATTTGGAGATGTAATTATTAACTTTTAAAACATACTTGCCCCTTTTTCACCCCAGGATTGAAATTCGCATGTTTGTTACAGTTATGAACGTCCAGTGTGAACCTATATTGTGTAATTTATTTTATTTATTTATTATTTTTTACATACCAAACTACGCTGGAAGCCTTAAGGGGCCTGCCTAGTCAGGGGTGTATTTGTGTTTGTGAGGCGGGATGTAAGTGTGACGCTTGCTGGTGCTTGCAGCTTGGTATCACCCTTAAGTACAAGCTCTGAGCTGGCGTGCAATCTTCTCGTCATACATTGATCATTTATGATATCCGAGTGGTAACCATAACATTTACATGGTGAAAAAATGAAGATAAAGGTGTAAAACAAGTCCTTTGAGAGCTTTCAAGAATCAGTACCGGGTGTTACACACCTAAAAATTACTCTGAAAACATACTTTTTAGCCACTTTTGCTCTTCTACATGGACAAATTCAAAACAAAATCTGGAAACAGGACTACTCATCCGGTGTTCTTAAATGCTTTTCATAAACAGACACCACTAGGATATCTTAAGTAGTTTTAAAATCATACTGTTTTTTGACGTGATGTCTAATAAATTGATGAACGCCAGCTGCACGCAGAAAAAAGTCTCCCGTAACACACATTGTCCCATTACGCTCATTGTACGCTTGCGCCGCATCTATCTCTCTTCCACTCGATTGGAACAACCATCAATTTGACTTTTTTGAGGCACATTAAACTTGAAACACTCCCATTCGTTTCCTACTTTTCCTATCATCGTCCTATCCATAACAGAATAACACAGATTGGAAGAAGTTAAATAACAAACATGTATAAAAGTTATAGTTAAAATAATCTCTTCATTAAAATAATAAACATATTTGAATTAATGAGTGCAAATAAAAGTAAATTTATCAATTAAATTGTAGATTTCATTTCACACTCCTTCTTTGTATCCATACGAAATAGTGATCATTCAATAAAAATGATTAAATTTTATTCATAAAAGTATGCAATCATTTCATCAATGTTTTGTTATGACGTCACATTTAACTATCGTCCGTAAACCGACTTTACAGACAACCAATTTTTTTTCCCTGAAGTCTGCACACGGTATGTGCCTAGGTATGATAGGCTCTTGAATCAAATGACTTGACAAAAACACAGATGGCAACAGTAGTCGATGGGTTGTTTGCGTAACAGCACTTTCACATAATTGTGCCCTTGCATACTTGCCCACTTGGATTCTTGCACTCGTTCTCATACACACTCATTCTTGTACACTCGCCTGGACTCGTGTGTTCTTCGACATGTGTTTCAAATATTTGTGTACCTTAAATATTTCCTATCCCTTTATTTATGAAGTATCATTTCTAGCATGGTGGCCATGCACAAATTTTTTTTGTCAATGAGCTATCTCCTTTGGAAAAGCAATCATGATAACTGCTTTCTCTCAAAAATATTTTAAATTATTTGGTAAATATGTCAAGAGAATTATTAAATCTTGTCTTTCCCGAAGAATAAGAATATGAGAAAATATTTATATGAAACACTTACTTCACTGCAGGAACATAAGTTTTGTAACAGGATTCTGTCACCAGGGAAAAAATTTGAACTTAAAAGGAAAAATAATGTTTTTATTTTATACTACATAAATTATGAATTTGATAGCAGAGTACAATCATTGCAATGTCAAAGTTTTGCAAGAGTCTATACACTGCTTAAAAAGTACCATTCACGACATTTGTCATTAGTTTGTGAAGTCTTTTAAGTTAGATTGTCAAACTCCTGTGGTTTCACTAGAACCTATGTAATTCATGAGGGCTTTGTTTTCTATAGTTACATAAAGGAGATGTATCCAATTTAAGGTCATTATTTTATCTTTATATTAAGCATTTTTAAACTCGTATAAATTTTGAATAGCTTAAATGTCACAACTTAAAAAAAAAAGAAAGAAAAAGTATAAAATTATATATATCACATACTTTGTGCATAATTAGTTGCCAAAGTAAACTTGTAACTTTTTTTTTTGCAGTACCAATAAGGAGAATTAATAACAGGTTGGAAAATTTTTAGGTTTAAAGGCTACTGCAGGATTTAGTTGGAATTTTTTTTAGAAAAAGTTACTTTTTTTACTTGGCTGTCGAAATTGTCAGAAATTTGAAAATCAAATCAAACTTTCTGAAAGAAATTAAAATAAATATTGAAGTAGTCAGTAACAATGCTTTAAAAACCTTCAAATCTTAAGTTCTGTAATACATTTAATTCTTTTTTACATGACCCATAAAAGTTCAAATGTTATTTTGGCACCTAATTATTTAAAGAGAGAAAGAGAGTGAGTGTGAGTGTGTATACATACACACACACACACACACAATATTGAGTGTAAAAATAAAATAATGAACATTCATTTTCCTGATAAAATGTTTATTTAAGGGTAATTCCTACAAATGTTTAATTATATAAGCAATACATAAGTATGTAAATATCTGCTATTTGCACAAATTCAGGCATGTTTTCACAATACAATTTTTTTTAGCCTGTTTTGAAAGTTATAGCCACTCATTACATTTTCATTTTCACGTTTTCCCAGTTAGTAATTATTAAAACTTCTTTTACAGTCCCATTTTCAAAATACATCTTCCTAAAAATCTGAATGGAAGGGGATGAAATAAAACCCAACATGGCAGGTGATTCTGAGCCTCAAGGCTTTGACTCACACACCACATGGATTGTTTTAATTTATTGTCATTACTACAGTTGGAGCACTTTTCCTGTGAATTTATCACAATAACTCTATTGCTATTTTCTCATCAGATATTTTTATATTTTATAAAATAGTACAAACGTTCATAATTATGATCAGTTTCATAACTTTTTACAGATCAAAAATAACGCTTAGAAAACATCTTGTTAAAATTTGTAACAACAAATTCAAGAGAGCTATTGCAATAAATTTGCTGAACTTTCCTTAGTTAATAATAATGTCAAGCAAAGTTTAAATAATAATAATAATAATAATAATAAACCAACTCTGCAAGTGAGTCAGAGCTTAAACAAACCGCTCATCAAAAATGCACGTGTGCTCACCAAACAGTAAGTGCTAGAAGCTTGCGAATGTTACCGAGGAGCAAATTATTTATAGCAACCTGGATGCTTGATTGATCTAAAAAATATGCTGTTCCAAACTCGTAGTTGTATTTTGGAACTTTTGCATATTTTGCTGCATAGCTATAGTAATTTGGGCAAATAACATATATTAGTTGAGCAAGCTGCTTTTACTGCAAATAAGTTTAAATAAAAATAATAAATAAATAAACATGAGAAACTTTAAATAGCATAACTAAAATATAAAGTATGCCTGTGTTTAAGGTGTGTCAACCAAATAAACTATTAATAATGTTCGCAGGCTTTCACGGCCATTGTCTGAAGTAGCTTGGCTTCTGGGTTGTAGCCGTGTCCTTGGTGAATAATTCACCAACGTTTCGGTCGACATTGCAGTCGCCATCATCAGGGTAACTGCTCCCTGATGGCGACTGCAATGTCAACCAAAACATCGTTGAATTATTCGCCAAGGACATGGCAACAACCCAGAAGCCAAGCTACTTCAAATAAACTATTGTCATCTCTTTCTTACCACAATTTCTCCACCAACACACACACTTCATCTGTACTTGTTTTATACTGTCCATGCCAAACATCTGGCTGGTGGAAATACGTGGTAGACAAGCATTTGCCACTCAGAAGACTTTTAAGGTGTTCATCCGACAATATTTTTACTGTTGTATTTTCAATAGAAATAAATATACAAATTTTTATGGTTTAGCCCTATATTTCCATCCTGACAGTCCATTGTTATGTAAGAGAATTTTCAGTAATTTTCTAATACTTTATGCTATGAAAGGATTGCAGGTATAGATTTAAAATTAGTATATTGGATCGGGTACAAATAATACTTGTTTTGCCTTCACAATTTTGGCAACAAAACAAACAGTAATGAATTGGCAGCAATGCGGACTGTGTTCCTTTCAAATTATTTCTTTAAACAAGGCGTACAATATGTTTTAGTAACTCATCTACTCACTTCAATAAATAGCACTTGAAGTACTATAGCAATAATTAACTTAGTGTTATTCTTGGGATTATAAATATACATATATAGTATTATCAGTAATTGGTCAAATCCCGATTTTCTCTAATACGAATGAGTACTTTGAAAATACCCCTCGATTCCAAACCTAGGTCTCAAGGGTCAAAAAGAAAATAGTACATAACATTATAAAAATGTTAACTATGGTGAAACATTCAACACTGTAAATGTTTGTTTTACGAAGTTTCAACTATCAATACATATTGTAATTTTATTTAGATAAAATTATATATTAAATTACAATAATTTGGGGAATGCTAACAAGATAGGTACAAAGAATAAAATTGACCTAGTAAAATTCATAGGTTATCAGTGTTGAATTTTTTAAATTTACTTTATTTCTTCTATTATTTTCATCAAATCTTTTTCCTCAATTATTGTATCCTTTGATTCTAAGGATATGATGGTATTTGATTATTCAAAGATTCGATTGGCCCATCCGTAAGTATTATAGATTTTATGTGATGACAATGTAGGTTGACTAATATTTGAGACTAATTTATGTTTGAACTAACATAATTTATAATTTCTCATGGCAGCGGTCAAAGTCAAGTCAATGTTTGCTGGATGTTTGTTCTGCAGTTTCTGTTGCAGAAACTATTTGTACAAAATGTGTAGATAAAAAATGTTACGACTCTACACATAACCAGTACTAACAGACATCAAAACAACATATACTTTAGTGTTAATCATCTTGAAATGTAAGGGGCATAAATCGGTTCCAAGTAAAGATTTGTATGTCCGTTATGTACTTTCATTGTACAAAGTTGGTCCTAGTTAGTAAAATTGTATGCTAATATTTTTTAAAAATAGACTTTTAAATAAAAAAAAAAATTCAAAGAATGTTTTGTAGTGACTAATTTAATGCTACTTTTATTTTGCATGATGGCACCCAAACTTTAATTTTTTACCTAACAGAATGGATAAAAATTTGCTTTCCTTTGTTAGACTTTTGTTTGCACCTTGATTTCTGTTATTTTAATTTTTTTTGTTGTAACATTTATGCAATGTTTTGTTTTGTTTTAGTGTTGTTGAGGAGGAAACGACTACCACAGCACGTATGATGCATCCCTACCTTTTTAGACTTAGGAAGAGTTTCAACTCTATCTGAAATTAAAAAATATATATATTACATACTCAGAATTCTGTGCACGAGATGCTCTCGTTGTACAGAATTTTTTAAGGCTGTGACCAGAAAACTATTTCTTTAAGTGTCAGTATTATTTGTATACAATTTTTTTTAAATTTTTTCTCATCCCATTGTTGTTGCGTGTATCATTTACACAAAATGTGATATTTACATATAGTTATGTCACCTGGAAAGTAAAAACAGCAGTTTTGCTGCACTTGAAAAAATACTGAGGTAATATTGTTCAAAGACAAATAGAAAAAACTATAACAATGGTACATGTTAAGTGACACAAAATACTTACATATTTACATTAGCATCAGCTATGTTACACACATGTGTTGTGTATAGTGAAATGTTTTTTTGGAATTACCCTGAATACAATAATATTCAAGGACTCTTATCGAAGTGAAGTTCCTGAAAATGGCTGGTCTTTATAACCAGTGATGAAGCATTTGTAAATATTTTTTCAGTCTATTTAATTCAAATGGCTGTGTAAGTCTAATTTAAAACAGACATACAACACTGTTGGGTTTTTTTTCCCACATAATCATACATTACATGTAGATCTTGCGAATTTAAATGCTTAAAAGGCTATATTTATTACAGTTAGTATAATTTGCGTGCTTAAGTTTTTATTGGTTCATATTATAACTAATATTCAGAGTTATATTAAGTATTTTTTAAAGCATATTGCTTGTATATGTCTTAAGCGATGCATGTATAACATATATAACCCCATTGTGAGCATTAGGCACTGTATCAGTATTATGTTTTAAAGTACAGTATTACAGAATAAAGCACAAAGGGAACATGGAACCTATGCAATGGTGATAACTATGTTTGCAAGTGTTTTTTTTCCAAACATATTTCTGCCATATGTTTTGTAATTTACTATCAATAGGTAGTAGGTGTGGCAAAGTAAAAGTAATAATAATAATAATATATATATATCATAAAAAAACTTTTTTGGATAATATTTTAAGAGCTATGTAATATGTAGTACCAAATATGTAATCTGATGTATATTAATATAAAAATGACAGTTTGAACTGAAATACCAAGACAATTTACTATTACACATATCTTAAGTTAATTAAATTATATAGCTGAGATACCTAGATGTAGGAAGACAAGACCAGCATTTACAACAGATCATTATATTTTCTAAGCTGAACAACATAATTACCTTCATTCATATAACATCATTAGCAACAAGAATTTGCACTTCAAAATATGTAAGTGAATGTGTTATATGGTTCAATTATTATGATTATTATTATAATAATATTAAATTTTAAGTGCTACAGCTTGAAAACTTGGTGACAGTACTTGTGAACAATTTCAGCCTGAAGATTAGTAAACCCAGAGTGTCCACATTATTCCCTGACTTTCCATGAACAAAATTACAAATTTCCATAATTTAGTTAAATAATTTTCTATGGTCAGTTATTTGAAAGAAATAAAGAAAACCTGACCTCCACTATCTCCACAGCTGGCGTAGTTAAAACATAACCTTGCATATGCCTTTTTATAGTGTGTATGACTATGTAGTAGAAAAAAAAATCCCTTACACAGTCTAAGTCTGTGCAAATGCAGACTGAAGCATAACATTGTCCACTCAAATTACTATCACTGGAGAATTCACATGGCTTTTTTCATGATTTAATGTAAAATCACTGACTTTTACAGACCAATTCCAACTTGTGGACACCCTGGAATGGAGAAGAATTTAAACATTTGCATTTCTAACAATATTTATTTAATACTATAGCATTTGTGTGATTATTGAGTTATTTTTTAATAATAATTTGCTATCAGTTTATCTTTATTCATGTGAAAAACACATAGCTTGATTATTCAACTGTTGTATTTTTTTAATTCTAATCCAAGAAATTAATTTTTGGTGAGGGAAAAGGGGGAAAGGGAATAATGTATCTCCTTACTCTTCTCTTTCCTGTGCTAGTGATGGGAAATTTTGTGAAGTTATGTGAATTAGTAGTTCATGGTATTAAAACTGACCTTTTTTGTTTATTTTGTTCTTCGTTTGGTTACGAATTACATAGTTTCTTTGAACTATTAAAGTATCATTTGTTCATCAGATGGCTTCCTTTTCATGGTTTGCCCTGTGCTGTCTAGTTCAAATGCTGCTGTACTGAATGCACATTGTTTGTTTCCTTTGTTTTCTAATTGAGCTCAAAATGTTTTTTTGATAAAATATTTATGGTTATAGTGTTTAATTTGCTTTGTTTTTCGGCATTAATATATAGGATGCCATAAACAATGAAGCAAACAAAATTAAAAGGAAATGATTTGTTGAAAATAATTACTAACATGACTAGTATTTAAATCCACTATTTTTTGTTAAATTTAAGAAGAAAGTTGTTATTTTGATAAGTGAATATAATTGCATTCGATCTTAAAATTAGATTGATAAGATATTAAATTTTTACACAAATAGAAATATAAATAGGAGGTATAAATTTTGTCACAATATATTAAATCATCAGCAATATTTATAGACAGAAATACTGTTAACGTGTGTGTTCTTTATTAATGGTTTATAGCAAATGACGAAATGACTTCTCATTGGTTTTATACAGTTAAAATTAGTTCTCATTGAGCTATACGTGATAGGATTACAGTATCTTGTTGTTCTTCAGCTATAGTTTCACATTGCTTAATTCTCTTATAGCTGTAGGTTTACATTGTCTCATTCGTGTTCAGCTGGTGGGTCATACATACGTTGACAAGTACCAACACTTAATCATTACGTTTGCTAGCATCATTGTATGTTTCGAGTTTGTTCATTCACATTCCTCTCTATCTCGTGTTTGTTTGCTTCTAGTACTGTATTATGCTCTCACATGCTTTGTAAACAAACGTCTTTGTGTCTGTCAAGTACTTTTATGGTTATTTGCACGATAATGGACTGTTTAACAATCAGAAGAAATGTTAATACAATTGGCATAAACTAATGGTTGACACTGATTACTAATTAATATTCACATTTTTACATTCCCATTAAAATACAGTGATGTGACTAAAATAATTCTTTGATGGTATTAACTTCCGTTTATACAATATTTGGATAACTCTTTCACAGCATCAGCAGCAGTTTAATTTGAACCATATTCAAAGTAAAGAAATGTAAACACAACCTGCAGGGCGAAACTAGTTTGCTAACTATTTCACTAAACAAACTAGTTTTAAAAGAATGATTGGTTCGTGAGCAACTCATCACTACTAACTGTTGAGGAGTTGTGGTGACCATGTTTATCACATGACTGGGTTTACGCAGTTACTAAAGAGTAGTCCAACAATCTTTTAGAATGTAAGAAAAGTTTTAAATCATTATATATTTTAGGTTATTCACAAGAGATACATGTAATTTTTTTTTGTAGTTTCACTGCCCTAAAGTTCTGATGTCATTAGTATTTATGCTAAGGTGTGTCTAATCTCCTGCCATTGCATTAAGTTGTGGAAAACTGCCAGTTGTCTTGTCCAATAAATATGCTCCACCCCTACTGAACATTTTAACATTTATGGCAAGTGTCATCAGCATTAGCTGAAATCCATCCAAGCCCCAACTTTTGTTAGCTCAATCATGATTGTAGGTGGAAGTCAATTTATGATCAATTTTTTTGATATTGTTTGGAGTTAAGTTTACTTCAGCAAGATCTATCCCTAAGATTTTTGTAAGGACAGAACCACAATCTCTGCTTGGATTGGATTGTTGAACACACTGTCACTAGAAAACATAAAATAGAGAATTGGGCTTAAACTTAGATATACTTCAATATGCTTTTCTTTATTGTATTATACTCATATGTCATAACAAAACTATACAGCATCAATGAGATGTTTTGATGATGAAGTGGTCACAGTTTCAAAGACCTCTGCTAGGCAGTGCTGATTGTTTTGAATCTATACGTTTAAAGTGTTTCGTCTAAGTTAAAATGCAAGTTAGGTTTTTTTTTAATTTTAGCCTTAGAGTAAAGTATTATGTAAAATATTAGTAGTTTTAAGAAACATAGAGGGTAGATACCTAAAATGTCAAACACATTTGAAAAGTGTTCTTTTAAGTATAAGTGTTAAAATTGTCATGTAAAAAAATATTAATTATGTATTGTGTTTAATGTATATTACAATTGTGTATGTGTTGCACAAGTGAAAATCTAACATAAAGAATTAAAAAATATTATTTTTGAAATCTACACATCTATAGGTTTAACATTTTTTTGGGTATTTAATAATGTTTCCATACTTTCAAAAGCTTAAGCTACCCTTGTGTTTGATGATCCTGTGTTTGTGTTTTTGATGGGAATGTAGTAGGAACAACAATGCTATATATAATTTTACCATGAACTATATAATAACTGTGTAAAGCCACACACTATAGATATGTTGCAAATTTTCAATTATAATATTATATGGGTGTTAATAACCTGGTTTTTTCTTGCCATTATTTATACTAAGTGTTTAGTTGTAGTTGTTTGCTAGTTTATAATCTGCTAGTAGACAGGTTCATGATTCCCTGTATACTAACTGAAAAGTATTTACCGAAGATGCCTTTCTAATTCTCTACAATTTATTATATTTGTTAATTTCATTGAACATTATTTAGTCCAGCATTTTATTCATAAAAAATGTTTTTATTTTATTTTATTACATAGAACGAAAACATGTAGGTTTCAGAAATGTCACATTAGCAGTGCTGCCAAGTTTTACTGATTTTATGTCATTATTACTGATTTAGTATCCAGTTATGAAATTACAGTGTGTTATTCATTACAGAAGTAGAAAAACCTGACACTTTCATCAGTATTTAACTATTTGTGGCTTTAATTATGTTTTATATAAATGATAAGTTTATGTGCAATAATTTTAAATAATTTTAATTTCATATTGTTAGGTTATTATTTAAGCTATGACTAAAAGTCCTGTAGTAAAATTACTACAAATAATGTAGAAAGAGTATAATATATAATATCTCCTGGAGAGAAAATTATATGATAAGTTTTACAATACATATTTTCTTTTCTAATTATTGGCCGTGTGGACATTGATATAATAAATTGTATTAAAGTGATAATTTTTGTGTTACTATAACATTATCCCCACACCCATTTCCTCTACACAATCCTCTTAATATTTATTAGCCTTAGACAGTTAATTAAACCAATTTCGGAAACTTATACAAAATAATTTATATTTCCTTAAGACAGACAGTAAACAAAATAACTATTCCGCCATCTTGGATTTAGAATGATGTCACACACCATATCGTGCATTGTCATCCAAACTAAACGTGTATACAAAATTTCAGCTCAATCGGTTCAAAGAGTTCAAAGATTCCACCCGAACAAACATTCTTGCATACATACATTGCAAGTTAAATAAAAGCTTTTAAAATAAGGATTTCCATTAACAAGGAAAGGAAAGCTGTTTTGAGGCAATTTTTTTACGAAGTCAACATTGATGAAGCCAAGACACCTGATCAGTACACTGGTTTTTCTTGCCCATTTTAAAGAATCTGAATTCACATGGACTTCTACTGGACTGAATGCAATACCTAATGTAATTTTTTCCGTGAGCTATCACTTGCTAACTGTTGCTGTGTGCTCATTCACTCTCAAATTTTAAAAGAAATGCTGCCAATATGTATTTTTTAACATTTTACAGCAAAAAAAAAAAACTATGTCTTTACTGTGAAGATGCTAAGAAGTCTAAAAGAGTTAAGGGTTTGTCATAGCTGAAGGCTTATAGAACAACAGATTTTTTAAAAGTTGAAATTGTAGTCTATGTTTTGAAGAATATTCAATGTACAAATAAAATTAGTCCGCAAGTAATTTCCTTTGCAATGAATTTCCTGTTCAACCAACCAAATCATGTCTCCGACCTGAGATGTAACAAGGTTAAAATCTATTGAAAATGTGTTAATAATTCATGTTTGATTACTCTTTCAACATTGATGTTAATTACAATGCATTGAGCTATGGAAAGTAAAGCATAAGAACGGTCGGTGCAAGGTAAATTGGCGCCCTAGACGAAAAGCCTTAATTCCCCCCCCCCCCCCCCCCCCCGACACACCAAAAAAATTTTCCTTGCCTCAAAATACATCACGTTAGCCTAAGATTTTGTCAAAAATCAAATGTAAGCAGGCTTGTGTTTTTTTTTACTTATTACAAATCATAAAAAGGTCACCGCGGACTTTAAATAATTACTTATATCAATATAAACATTCCAAACTGTTACAAAAATCCATTTTAATCTAGTTTCAATAATCGTTAAACATATTGTATCAGCTGTTATGTGTCGTGCTGTGCCGCCCCCAGCTACTTGGCGCCCTGGGCGGTTGCCTAGTTCGCCTATAAGGACGCGCCGGCTCTGCATAAGAAACTGTATTGATAAGGAGAGGGGGGGAGGGGGGAGAGAGAGAAAGAGAAAGAAAGAGAGAGAGAGAAAGAGAGAGAGAGAAAGAAAGAGAGAAAGAGAGAGAGAGAGAAAGAGAGAGACAGACACACACACACACGTACAATTAGTCCACTGAAAAATTAATAAGTATGGTGCTCCCTGAGTAGTCATAAATATATAATCAAGTTAACTATATTTTGTAAACTCATTTTAAGACAAAAGGGTTGGAGACATTGGTGTATTTTAACGCAAGTTAATTGGCAACAATGGCTTATGTTTTGAAAACTCGTACAAAGGTCAGAAATCCACCAAAATTTGTATGTTGCTTAAAATGAGAAATTCTACTTGATATTACTGGAACACTTGAACATAAAACTAACTAGATGGTATCAATACTAGGCTTCTGCAAATCCAGATTTTACAATTCAAATTGAATTTCAAATTATTCATGAATATAAATTTTTTTTTAAAATTAAATTTAAACACACAGTAAAACTTTTTTTTCCCTTCACATGTCACAGGAGTTCAAGAAAAATTGTGCCAAATACAGTTAAATAAAAAATAAATATTTACTGGATCCTTATGGAACCATAATAAAGTGGTTTAAAATGCAATAAGAAGAAAAAAATACAGGCAATGCATTTTTTTAAACCAGGGAAATGTAATGTTTGAAAACACTTTTGTTGCTCTGATTAAATATACATAATAACAGTAGTATTTTTTAAAAAATAATTTTTTATTATAATATAGATTTTTTTTTTAACATACAAAAAACATGTATGCGATCAATAAGTTGGTTGAACAAATCAAAATTTCTGAATAAATCTTCTTGGCTTTAAACATTTTCATTTAAATATTTTGTTAATGAGTCCCACTCGCTGTATATCTTGGTAATTAATAATTAAAAAAAAATTATTAGATTTAAAATTTGAAATTGAATATCAAACTTTTCATGAATATCAAATATTTTTCAAATACTCGCAGACCCCTAATCAATACCTGAAGCACTGAGATGTGAACAAAAAAATGACAATATGCATAAAATGTTTTGCAGAGTGCATGTACAAGGGAATGTTGTACGATAGGAGCATCCCACTCTTAGATTGCAGTATGGAAGTGAATGGGTGCTTGCTCTTTGTAACACAAACTGACTGCTGTTAGCACTGTCCTTGTTTATTCGTGCACTACATAATACAAATTTATAATTGTATTTTTTAGACAAAGCAATTTTTGCATATTGTAAAGCATCAACATTTGCATAAACAGATGTATATTTTGCATAATTGCATTTAAAGGGGTCAAAAACATTAAAAAATGTAACTTTCTCACCGGGAACTGTTTTGAAGTATTAAAAAATGTTGTGTATTGTCCGGAAACTGTTGTGTTGTTCTGAACAGTGTGGTTGTGTTAGGTTGGCAGTGTGTGTGTTTTGGTATGTTGGTTGTCTGGCGTACCACGCCAGTTGTAAACAGTCTTGTGTACAGTAAACAGGACATGTAATAGTGGCGACGAGGATTAAGTATTCCAGCTAATTGCCGCAGGGAAATGGGAAAATGGCATTAATTGGCTCAATTGGAGAGTTTGATTTGGGTCGGGAATCGTGGAGATCGTACCGCGAAAGACTACAGTTTTATTTTGTAGCAAACAAAATTAACGATGATGTTACGAAACGTGCTGTATTTTTTACCGTGTGGTGCTGAAACTTACAATTTGGTGACATCGTTACTAGCACCAATGTCTACGGATGCTACATCACTTAACGATGTTCTCAGCAAGCTTATGGACCATTTTGAACCTAAAGCCAGTGAAATTGTAGAGACGTATAAGTTTTTGAAGCGGGACCAAACCGACGGGGAATCTATTGCTGTTTATGTGGCTGAGCTGCGCAGATTAAGCGTTCACTGCAATTTTCCGAATCTCGAACGCATGTTGCGCGATCGTTTGGTCTGCGGGGTTAAAGATTGCGTGGTACAACGGGCGTTGTTAGCCAAAGATAAACTAACCTTCAAGGATGCAGTAGACATTGCGACGGCAGCGGAGGCAACTGGGCGGGACCTGGTCGAGTTGAGAGGCAAAGATATCCCGGAATCGTCTGGTGATGTATGGAAGGTCACAGCGGGCACAGCAGTGAAGCCACTAGGAGGGAGTAAAGCTCAGCAGGGCGCACAGTTACCCCAGAACCGATCTTGTTGGCGTTGTAATGGCAGTTATTCTGCCGATAAATGCTGGCACACCTCTACGGTCTGTAGATTTTGTAATAACCGGGGTCACATTGAAAGGGCGTGTCTAACAAAAAAGAAGAGTCAAGTGCCACCTCGAGCGGTGGTAACTGGCGCGACACGGAAGGAGGCACACCAGGTACAACATGTGTATGGGGAGACATCTGACCCAGATGAGGGTGAGTACACCTTGTATAATATGAGTGATAAAAGCAGGCGTGGTCCACTGTGTGTGGAGGTTAGGTTGGATGGGAAACCAATCACCATGGAAGTTGACACAGGAGCAGGTTACTCTATTATTAGTAGACAGACTTTCAAACGGTTATGGCCAGAAGAGCCGCCCCTGATGAAGGGTAATTTAGTGCTACGTACTTGGTCGAAAGAACCACTGGAGGTGTTGGGCACTAAACAGGTGGAGGTGCAGTTCAAGGCCAGGATTTCTGGAACTGTTGGTAGTACAAGGTAAGGGCCCTAGTTTGTTGGGCCGTTCGTGGCTAGAGCCACTAGGCGTAACACTAGTTGGGGTTAATCGTGTTGGGGTGTGCAGCAATGACAACATGTTAGATATTATGTTGAAGCAATACCCCTTAGTGTTCAGGACAGATGAACTGGGGACGTACAGAGGACCAAAAGTGTCACTAGCTGTAAAACCCGGCAGTCAACCTGTGTTCAGGAAGTGCCGATCGGTAGCGTTTGCACTAAGGGAAAAGGTTCGCTGTGAGATTGATAGACTGGTGGAACGGGGTGTGTATGAACCATTAGCTTTTTCCAGATGGGCAACTCCATTGGTGCCTATAGAGAAACGTGACGGATCAGTGAGGTTGTGCGGGGACTATAAGAGCTCAGTAAACAATGTTGCGTTAGCGAAAGTTTATCCCTTGCCTACTATCAACGAAGCTTTTGCAATGCTGGAAGGTGGACAGATTTTTACGAAACTTGACCTTGAGGAGGCTTATTTGCAGGTGACGGTGGACAAAGTGACGGCAGAGTTACTAACAGTTATTAACACCATGAAGGGGTTGTTTCGGGTACGGCGACTGCCTTTTGGGGTCAGTAGTGGCCCTGCCATCTTCCAGCGGCTAATGGAAATGTTGCTAGCCGGAGTCACTGGTACAGTGGTATTGTTGGACGATATTTTGGTCAGTGATAAGGATGAACAGGAATTGATGGTACGTGTTGAAGTGCTGAGGAGACTAGAAAATGCAGGGTTGGTACTAAAAAGGTCAAAGTGTCAGTTTGCGGTGAATGCAGTTACCTTCTTGGGTCACCTGGTGGATGGCAATGGGGTCCACCCCCTTCTAAGCAAAGTGGAAGCCATACATAAGGCACCAGTGCCACAGAACAAGAAAGAACTACAGGCTTTCTTGGGGCTGCTAAACTTTTATGACAGGTTCTTGAAAGGTCGAACTGAAGTTTTGGAACCACTGCATCGGTTACTGGATGATGCTGCAAGTTGGAAATGGACAGAGAGACATGTTGAAGCCTTTGAGAAGGCGAAACAGCTTTTGCAGTCTGACCAAGTGTTGGTACACTATGACTTGGATAAACCGGTGATTGTGACATGTGATGCCTCGAACTATGGAGTTGGAGCAGTATTGGCACACCAGATGGAAGATGGCTCGGAGGCACCCGTAGCATTTGGATCCAGGACATTGCATAGAAGTGAAAGAAATTATGCACAACTTGATAAGGAAGCTTTAGCTGTAATGTTCGGAGTGACAAAGTTCAAGCAATACCTTATTGGCAGACCATTCAAGATTGTAACGGATCACAAGCCCTTGCTTCGGTTACTGCATCCAACGAAGGCCATTCCTGAGTCTCTGTCTCCAAGGTTGTTGCGGTGGAGTTTACAGTTGGCCATGTTTGAATACGAGCTTGAATATCGGCCAGGATCTCAAATCGGTCATGCGGATGCATTAAGTAGATTGCCAGTCCAGGTCCCAGAGGTCCGAGTGCCAAACCCCCCAGAAGTTCTGCTGTTGGAGGAAGATACACGGGTGCTGATGCTGCAAGATTCGCCTTGTCTGATCCTGGAGCCCGGGGCTATAGCAAGAGAAACAGAAAAGGATTCAGTTTTATCCGCCGTGATACAGTTTGTCAAGACGGGATGGCCAGGTAAAGGCGCGCCCGAATTGCAACCCTTCCATGTGAGGCAGGATGAATTTTCGGTTCACAAGGATTGTCTGCTATGGGGCAACCGAGTAGTTATACCCCTCAAGTTAAGACCGGACATGATGGCCATACTTCACGCGAATCACGATGGGGTGGTCCGGATGAAGGCAGTAGCACGAAGCTATTTTTGGTGACCTAAATTAGATGCACAAATTGAGGAGGCAGTCGGTGGTTGCAAAGGGTGTCAGAGGTGTGGAAATAACCCACCGAAGGTAGAATTTCCACACCTCTGACACCCTTTGCAACCACCAACTGCCTCCTCAATTTGTGCATCTAATTTAGGTCACCAAAAATAGCTTCGTGCTACTGCCTTCATCTGGACCACCCCATCGTGATTCGCGTGAAGTATGGCCATCATGTCCGGTCTTAACTTGAGGGGTATAACTACTCGGTTGCCCCATAGCAGACAATCCTTGTGAACCGAAAATTCATCCTGCCTCACATGGAAGGGTTGCAATTCGGGCGCGCCTTTACCTGGCCATCCCGTCTTGACAAACTATATCACGGCGGATAAAACTGAATCCTTTTCTGTTTCTCTTGCTATAGCCCCGGGCTCCAGGATCAGACAAGGCGAATCTTGCAGCATCAGCACCCGTGTATCTTCCTCCAACAGTGGTGGGTTGGGGTCTTGGATGCCAACAGGGAAGCCATGGAGCAGGGTACATATGGATTTTGCGGGGCCGTTCCAAGGAATGCAGTTCCTTGTTGTGGTGGATGCATTCTCAAAATGGCCGGAGGTGCGACGGGCCACAAGTATGTCAGCCAATGTGGTCGTACAGGAACTATGTGACATATTTAGCTGTCACGGTCTTACAGATGTGCTAGTGGCAGATAATGGAACTGCATTCCGCTCACAGGAGTTGCAACAGTTTCTGGCGAATAATGGTGTCAAAATGTTGTTTTCCCCCCTACCATCCGTCCAGTAATGGCTTAGCGGAGCAAATGGTACAGACTGTTAAGCAAAAGCTTAGAAATATTACACAGGATAACTGGAAAACACGGGTGGCGCACATTTTGTTGTCATTGCGGACAACGCCTAGCGCGGAAGCAACCAAAACACCTGCCGAACTGTTCATGAACAGGTCATTACAGACTGCCTTGACCAAACTTCACCTGTATTCATGGGTAGATGACCATCAGTGGTCAAATGCTGCTATCACCCAGAAAAGTAGACAGTTCCACTCAGGTGATGAGGTGTGGTTTCGGAATTACGCAGCCGGGCACAGGTGGTTAGTGGGATGGATCACAGGCAGGGAAGGAAACAGAATCTTTGAAGTGCGGAATGAACAAGGCCATGAATACAGAAGGCATGTTGACCAATTACGACATCGCACGGCTCCCTCGTCACAACAGGAGGACCGGGAGCTGCTCAGCCCAGTCGCGTCCAGTGAATCTTCACCTGCCAGTGGTGTTCCAGGGAAACCGGGTACAGCAACTCAACTACCCGAGACACCAACATCGGCAGAGCAGCCAGCTCTGCAGCCCAGCCCAGATGGGGCCAGTGAATCTTCTCCATTTAGAGGGTTTCCAGCAGAGCCAAATGCCGCGTCAGCAGTGCGTGGACACTCGGAGCGCCAGAGAAGACAGCCCATCAAACTGCAGGACTATGTAACATTTTAGGAGGGAGGGAACTGTTGTGTGTTGTTCTGAACAGTGTGGTTGTGTTAGGTTGGCAGTGTGTGTGTTTTGGTATGTTGGTTGTCTGGCGTACCATGCCAGTTGCAAACAGTCTTGTGTACAGTAAACAGGACATGTAATAAAAAATATATCACATTAAAGAAGGAATCTACAAATGTATTCAATTCTGATTTTTTTTTTGCTAGTAAATTCATGTTTTAGGATGCCACGGAATAAATTTGAACACAAAAACGCTCCATGTTGTAGTTATGAATTTTTTTAAATCCTAAAATGCATTTCCTCAGAAACTAACACATCAAAAAGTTAATCAGCAGCAAAGTTTTCTGCTATTAAAGATAGATGGGGGTCTGAAGTATGAAAGATGTTCACAATGAATGAAATTTTTTTTTAAAAAGCAACACCATCTCAATTCTCCTACAGTTTTCAGGTTCACAGCTCTGAAGACATGTCTTATCAGCACAAGACCAAGCAATAATAGAGGCTTGCTCCAAAACTGCTTTGTAAGAGGAAACACCATGTGTGTGGAAAAGAAGGGTTATGTCCAGCAAGCACGTTCAAAGATAAATGCTTCCTTAGTCAGCTATTTCCTTCCAAACTCATTTCTGAAAACCAGCCTGCCAGTTAGTGCATTGTCTCTCGACCAAACGACTTGTGTCTGGTGACTAGATACAGTTACACTTTTGACTGGTTATTTATTCACATATGTGATTTAATTTTCTGCCTTGATATGGATTAATGTAAACTATGGAAATTAGATCAAAAAGAAACTACATTGGTAGGCTACGAGGGAGTGAGCACAAGATAGTGTTAATAGTATTTGAGTATTTTTGCAAAAAAAAAACATGAATGTGAACAATGCAATTAAGGAAACTTTGGTCAGTGGTAGCGATATTGACTAAAAGGTATGTATTATTATAAATTTTTTTATCAGGTTCAGTTTACAATTATCGTATGAACTTGTACCAATTAATGCATGTGAACAGTCTCTTATTGTAAGTTAAAGTAAAAAAGTGATGATTTATTACAAATTTATGAGCGTGATAGTATAAGATATTATTAATTATGATATGAGTTATTAAAATGCTTATTGTGCAATAAGAATTCCAAGGAAACTCATAATGTGTTAAGAGATTTGGCGAAAGCGCGTGCTATAAGCCATGTACTGCAATATAAGAGTGAGACAGTCTGTAGCAGCAACCACACTAGCACCACAAAAACAAGGGCATCACTACCAAAGTCTTACGACTGTCAATGGGCAGGTTACAAAATTTTATTAATTAATTAATCATGGATAAATTTTGTAGAAGTTTAAACAATGTTTTAGCTGGAAGCTAGGCTTGAAATAAATAGCATTCTCACATATCAATGTTACCTCAAGAAGAAAAATAATAATAATAAGAAACCACATACTTATCAGCACATTTTGCCATTCAGTAAGCAGTAAGAGCCTGTTTTAGCGTTCACATCATATTTCAATACGAAATAAACCAAAAATCCTTGAAGAAATGTCTCTGTTCCTGTCATTCGATGTGCAACAATGTTATCTGCAACTAACACACATGATCTTGGCCTTTATATTTAAAATATCTTCAGAATAAAGCTGTACTTTTTTTTTATAATATTAAAAAAGTGTATATGGGTTTTTAACTTCATTAAGAAGTAATGACAGTGTTGAGGAGTAATTAAATTACTGGTACCATACTATTCATGTATTTATAGAAATAATTGTTACAATTTTAAAAATTATAAAAATAATTACTATTTGTAATTTGTTCATATACTCAAAAAAGTGATTGTTATGTATCTGCAGTCTATAAGTTTTTTTTCAATATAACTGTTATACAGGACCCTCTTTAGGCATACTTCCATTACATATGTGTACTTTTACTTACATCTAAATATTTTTATGTAAGCTTTATGATCATGCAAGTTTTGTGTCTCAAGTGAAATGGTTCCATTATAAATACATATTTACTTTTCAGAATTTAACGATAAAACTTGTTGAGGTGCATGAGGATTTTAATGACCTAAAAATTAAAATAAAGATTATTGGCTGCTTACACAATCAGACTCAACTAGTTATTTCAATTAAAGTAATTTCTGAACTCTAAAAAAATAAACATCAAATCATGCTTTGGAATTCTATCAAACACACCAGCTAAAATACTCTCAAGTATGATAAAAGATAGTATATTTTCATTAAAAATAAATTGCCTAAGTAACAAAGCTTTAACATGCAGCTATTTTTTTTTTTTTTTAGCAGAATGAATAAGAAATGGCTCTAAAAATTCTTCATACATATACTGTATTTGCAAATAAAAATTTCTTTACCCTAAATTAGAATGTTTTATTTGTATTTTGAATATTTTTTTTGTTAGTAAATAACTTCATTTTTAAAAATTACAGTAGAGTATATATTGTGTGATAAAATTAATGCAACAAAATATTTACACTCATTCAAAACTCATAATTCACAAATTTTGTTGACAAAATGTTATTTTATTTTTCAGTTGACTCTGTTTTTGCAACATTTTGAATTATGATTATGAATGAGTATTTTTTATTATGGGTTAGTTAATATCAGTCATTAATACTTTTAATAAATTACAAGACTATTAAAGCACTTGTAATGGGCCCAATTACAATTTCCAAGTAGGTACTGTTCCCAACACTGAATAAAGAACAATGAAAAACCTTAGTCTCTGAAAATATTTTTATTTATGTATAATTACTATAATACATTATTTCATTAGTCACAAGCTTTCATCTTTCATTTAAAATATTTACTATTTATTATTTTAAACTTAATATAACATGAAATAACTAAACTACAATTTAATAAAGTTATTTAATAAATCATATAAATATGCTTGAAAGTATTAAAAAAATATGCAAAAACACTTTTAGATTGCTGTACATGTGCCCAAAAGCAACAATGTATTACAAGATCTTATTTTTTAAAAAATTTTAATACTGAAGTAATAAACTGTTAGTTTTGTTGTTTAATATTCTTGATATACTTATTCATGATATTCTTGATACACAAGTCTAAATATTATTTTTAAATTGGACATTTTTTTACATCTACATTCTAAGAACACTAAATTCTCAAATGACACAGACGCATTAATGTGTTTATAATTTTGAACAGATTACAATTAATTATTTGCATTCAAATGGTAAAGATTCTGCAGTTAATACCTTAATTATACTGGGTTTATACAAGCAATTTCATTCAGTTAAAACATAGATTTTATCATGCCATGCTTACTTACTTGACACCCAGGAGGCTGAATACGAACACCTGTACAGCAACTTTCGATCATACAGTAACAATGAAAAGAAATGCGAGAACATATTGTTTCTCATAAGCATTCTGCAATTTCTGGAGCTTGAAGAAATTTTATCGGTGACCATTGCACTTTGTATGTACAAATGCTTTTTCATATCACCCAACGCTTCTTTTCATGTTCATTATTTTCAACAAGTTTCTTAGTCCGAGAAGAATATAAAATATTAAAAATAAGATATATGAGAATCAGAATTATTTATATAATATTCCTGTTATTATTGTTTGTAAAATGATAATTATTCCTATAGATATCGTTAAGCAAAAATAATTCACTGGAAGCAAAATCAAGTATCTTTTAAAGTTTTCAAGACTGTTTTCTGAGCAATTTATGCTATTTAAAAGCGATGAAAAACAAACTAGAGATCTATATAAACAATTATTTGATATCTATTATCCACATACATTTGTAGGTTAGATATTTCAAATAGTTTGTGATAACTGGTAGTATACTTGCATGTTGGTTTGAATAAAGCATTCATTGGAAATTACTGTATAATTTAGGCAAATTTAAAAGGTAGGTATTCTAGCATGCCAGATTTATGAAGCAGCTAGTTCTAATTATCATTGATAATCAAATAAAACTAAGCCAGCATGAGTTAAGTTATAGGTACATCAAATTATATCTGTCAAAGAGGAAAGTTCAACATATTTTAAAACATTTTTATCAAGCAATTAAATTTTAACAGCAACCAATTTCAAATACACCAATTTTGAAAAGGCGTCAAGCATAGGAAATTACTTTCTTTATATACTACCAACCAAATTGTGTGTATACCATAGCATGAACACAAACTTTCATTATTAGTTCATGAGCTATGAATTTATTTTCAAAAAACTGATTTCAAACTTTTTCAGACAAGCCTGAATGGACTGCGTGATGCTATGTGGGTTTATTATAAAAGTCTTTTTTATTAATAATCTGTCATTGGAATAATTATGCTGTGTACTGCTTTACAAATAAACCATTAAAACATAGCAGAATGTGTTACTCACTCCTTTGCTTTACAGCTATAGACCTACTTTGCAGTAAGTAGTTCCACCATAGAGTAAGTAAAGGGAGAGGCGCCACTCCCATAGTAATGATCATTTGCTTAAATTTGTAAACAAAACCCTTGCGATCATACCATTTCTTTGCAACTTGACAAGGAAAAAATTACAGCCAGATACAATCTGAGAAAGGTATAGCGCGCGATAGTTGGCACCGTTGTAGTTGCCATATTTTATATTTTTTTTTGATAAAGGCTACTGATACTGTAAAATTGCTTTATGTTAGTACTTATAATAAGACGTTTAACTATTTCCACAATAGAAAAAAAATTTCCGCAATAGAAAAAACTTTGGTCCAAGGTGGATTCGAACCCGCGACAGCTGAAACACCGCGCCTTTAACCGCAAGACCACCAATTCCTCTTACAAATATAGCTTCAAGTGTACATTCTTATATAATATTTTTCTGCACTAGTAAAGTTGAAATTATACAGCCAGATTGAAACTGATGATCTTTTAGTAATTAATTTTATTTCTGTTTATTATATTTATTTTCCATTCCGTTATATATTTTTAATTTTCAATTTCAAAAACAGTAGCAGGTAATATGGAGAACGACAGGCCAACGTGCTCTAATTTTCGTTTTCGGCAATATGCCACGCAGCATCTAGTTTTCAGTGACATTTTAGAAATATATACTTTTACTTTCAAATCCCATTATTACCACGAGACAATACAATACAATACAATATGTAATTATAACAACTGGATATGTAATAAACTAAAGAGATCAAAACTTGTAATATTTTTTTTTTTTCCGATGTTGGTGAAACATGGTATGATCCAATTTTTAAGGATTCAGTTTGTCCTATCTACTGTCACCCCCCTGAGTTCCACAATGAGGAATCACAATTCCTAATAAGTATAAACTACGTCTGTGCAGTAGAAATGCATATTGGATATAAAATGTATACTCGCATAATTCTTTAATATTTCAATTGAGAAAAGAAAAACCTCCTTGCACCATGTAGGAAAATGATACTGTTTAAATAGTGCCAGTTTAAACCACAGGAAATGTTTACTGAAAAAAGTGGGCATTTTGCTTGTTTGATAAGTCTTAACTTTATCGTAAGCATATGTACGAGTCTGTCATGATTATGTTCGTAAATACTATAAAAGATTAAACTTATCATTATTGCAGAGTTACTACGGTCACGCAAGTGTTTCTGGAACAAATATAGCTAATGGATTTTTTTATATAAATATATAGTTGCATAGGTACATATAAATTAAAATAAAAAATTAAATAATACGACAGTTTTTAATAGTATGTCATTTTTACTTTTCGTGCAAAATTAGTATTGTGCAGTGTAAAATACTAGTAAAAAGTGTTATCTTATGTGAGAAAATTTTTTTTGTAAAATCCAGTACTGTGGCAATCAGCGCAGTGCTTATTCACCAATGCTTTAAATTGTTGGTCGTTATAATAACTGCTGGACAACATATTTTTGACTAATATTTGAGTTCCCAATTTCTCTAATACAACGAAAAAACTCAACATCAGGCAATAAATATAATTTACTTTGCACGTTTCTCAAGTTGAATCTAGCATATAGAAAACACATGCCTATTAATTTAATGTTTGTGATTGTTTGAAATTTTCTTGGCCATCAAAAATTTGCTTATATTGACGTGATAACGTCTTATAATTCGATGAATGCCGGCTGCATGTACGAAAAAGCATGACTCATTGTCACGTTCCGCCTGAGCCGAACATGCACGAACCGGCCAACCACCGTGCGAGAAAATCTATAATATCAAACAGGTTAAGGCGGGCTTTTCAACTAATTGTTCGTGATTATATTTAAACAAATTATTTGAATTAAATTTGCAAAAACTGTAAATAATATTTTAAAATTAAAAAGGAAGCAATTTTTCATCAATGTTTTCTTATGACGTTATCACGTAAATTTATCGTCCGTGAACCAACTTTACAGACAACGCTCCTTTTTTGTGATTAATAAATGAATAAAATTATGCCTGAATTTCTATTACTTTTGATGAAATTATTAAATTTAATCATAATTCATTATGAAGAGTGAGTTTTGTTGTGAACGTATACACAACACATTGTGAATGTATACACAACTATTGGTTGTATGAGGCAGTGTTTTGAGGTTCATGGAACCACAGCAGCCTACAACACTGTGGCTCGGCGGATGGACGGTCGCTAGTGTGTCCGGCCTTGCCGTAGAGATGGCCGGAATCCCAGGGGCAAGGGAAAAACCAGTACAATTGCCAACGCTATTGCTTTCCCCAAGATATTGGAGCGATATACCCTCCCCGACTGAAAGCCTCCTCACAACTAACTGCTTCATACGGCCAACCCAGTCTATATACAGACGAGCTGAGATGTTAGGGATGTAAATTCCGACACTCCCTACCATAATATACCAGCAAAATTAAGATTTGGGAAAGTGTCAGAGTTATGGGTGGTGAAACATCTCCTTTACCATAATCTCTAACTGTACAGCCTACAAGAGCTTTCAACACAAGAAGCATGAAATTTTCCAAAACTCCTCGCTGAATTCACTTTAAAAAAAATTAATACACAAGCATTGCCATGGTTATCTTTGGCATCAAAATTTGTTATTCTTCACTCGCCTCAGAAAGTTGAAAAAAATATATATTACATCATTTGTCACGTCTCATTACCATTTGTAGCACATCACTTTTTTGGTAGGTGTTCGTACTCAGGCTGCTGATATTAATCAACAAATGAAAAACATAAGTTATCTAAGATTTTGATACTAGAAAGGAAGAAAATTTTGATTTATATAAGTGCAGACAGAATTATTGTCAACTTGTAACTGAAATATCTAAAAGTGTCAAAAAATGGGAAGGTGATAATAGTTAAGAACAGATTAATAATTATTATTTTTAATGTATAACAGCTTGGCTTGAAGGAGATTCAAATTGTTAGTTTATTATCTTTTAGAAGCTGGGAATTTTATCTAGATTGTTTTAGAAGAAGAAAAAAAATGACTGTCTTCAGTGGCATCACTTTAAAAAACTTGGATTGTCAAGTATCCTACCTAAAAATTTTCTTAACATTGCTTGGTTCAAAAACACACCTCATATTTTTAGAGTTCTTTTAAAGAAATGGTATGCTAGATAATTAAAATTTTTGTCTACGAACACACAGGCTCTTTCACAATTGTTACAATCCATTCACTACAGTTTAATTTTCCTGAAATTCACAAACTTAGTCAATGTGTGTGCATGCTAATGAATAATGAGTATACTAATGATAAGACTTCAATTTATGAATTTAATTACTTACTGGTCATATCTTTTGTTCATTCAATGTCAGAATTTACTTTCCTCATATCAGTATACTAAAAATTTATATTATACACTCATCCTTAATAATTATTATGAACTCAGAAATTATTAGTGCCAATTCCAGCATTAAGTATTAATTATATGTAACATGTTATTCCTCTGTTTTATTCATATGATTGTGTTCTATGTGTTAAGGCAGTGAAAATGTAACTAAAACTTAAAACTCTCACAAAAATGAGCATGTGTTGGGAAAGAAGTACACATTTAAAACTCATATTCTGCTGTGAAGTGGGATAACCTTAGCACGTTTAGACATGCCCACTCTTATTGATGGCTTAGTAGTGACAGTACTTACGTGACTTTGGCTGAGTTCAGTTAATTTAGGTTTCATGTTGGTTTCAGATTTCCAGTTGAATGCACCAATTTGTGCTGAAAACCACATTAAGGTAAAATAAATTTTGTAGCTGTAAAGTCTAATAATGATGGTACTTCTTAAATGTAAAAATCATTTAATCATCATTACCTAAATATTCCTTGAATGTAAAGAGAAAATTATTAATTTTAATAACATACATAAACAACGGTTGAACTATTTCTGTACATTGGTCAAATTGAAAAAACATATATAAATTTCAGAAAATTAAGACTAGGTATTTCTATGTCTAACCAAAGAACAGGCAGATCATGACTAAGCAATAAAATATGATCTAACAGTATAGACAGCTTAACTAAATAGCTTCAACTGTATCTAAATTTGGATTATAAATTGTTTACAGAAATAACAGAAAAATTGTAATAGTTTCAAGAAACAAGGCACATTTCAAAGCAGTGTATATTATAGTGTTGCAACATCACAGCTTACAGAATAACATTGCCAGATATCAGAGAGTGATGAAACACAATTGTGATTGTAGAAGTATACAGCAGAATTCTGAAATTTAATGACTAATAATTCAGAATACAGAATGTACTCACATACCTAGTATTTGTGCTCTCTAATACAGATCACCACTGCAGCAAGTGATAAATCCATTTCTAGTTGCAAAACAATCACAAAAAAATGTATAAAACTACTGTTACATACCTGAGGCCGTGGATGTTTCATGCAACAAAGAGGTTTTTGCAGCTGCAATATCTGGATGCACAGTTTCTAAATCTGTGCTACATATCTGCATGGAATCTAGACGTGCTGTTATATCTTCTTGACCATTTAAAAGGTAGAACTTAATTTTCTTGAGATTGTCATTTTTTGCATTTGCTTCACACACATTGAAATCTTCAAGACATACAGTGACATTTTCTTGCATGTTTTTTGAGTCTAACATCTTGCTGATGATATTTTCATCACAATCAAGAACTGTTTTATGACATTCTGTCATTTTCTCACATTTATGATATATAGAACAGTCCCTACAAGCCTCTGGTTTTTGATGAATCAAATTTTCTGAAACACCATTGCTATAATTTTTTTCACATTCAAATTTTGCTTTCTTGTTTTGAGGTTCTCTACAAGAAAAACCAATCGCAAGATTTGGAACTTCTTTTTCAACCGAATCAGCTGCATTCTGCTTACATTTCTGCAATTCATGGATACTAAATTCATCTCTAACATAATAATTTATATCTGTTTCTTTAATGCTTGAAGACATTACATTGTGTTTTATGTTCTCAATTTGGAGCTTTGCTCTTTTTGCTGACGAAGCATCAGGAGACCCCGGCTGCATGCTTCTTTTACAGTTTTCGATTGTTTGTACAAGCGAATCATGACACTGGTGTGATTTCAAAAGAATTTGTTCATCAGCAATTTTACTGCACTTTTGAAACCTTTCACTATATTTATTTACTGCTTTGTCAATATATACATCAAGGGAGTCTTGGCTGGAGTTAATACTTCCCACAAAGCATGTTCCATCTACAGAATAATCTGATAAATCACCATCATAATCATAACAATCATCACTATCTATATCACTGCAACATAAGCTTGAGGTTAAAGAATAGTTCACCAGTGTATGTATTGTGAGTTTTTCTTTTTTCCTTACATTTTCCTCAGTACTGCTAGGAATGGAAGGACTTGAAACAATTTCAGGTGATGGATATAAAAAGGAAATAATGGAACTTCCTCCATGTGGTTTTTCCATCACTGATGGAGATGATAACAGAGAACTGTCTTTTGATGATTTAAGAGACACACAATCATCAGTAACCATAAGAGCAACACTGCTTAATACAATATTTTTTTGGAGTGTTTCCTTAGGAGAACTTAGTTTTATGCTGCTCATTTTGATGTCCTTTAGTATAAGTTCTGTTGCTGTCTGGTTATTCATTTCATTAAATTCCTCTGTGGCAAGAAAATTGGTGCAAACTCTACCTACAGAATCCAAACACTTTATATCATTAGTACCGGTAGTACCCTTTTCAACAATATCCATACACTCTTCACTGAGTCTGTTAGCTTCAATGAAATAGGCATTAAGGTCATCCACATTTAGCACTGATGGCTGTGAAATGGAAAATTTTGTGCCTAAGCAATCTGATGTATAACTTTCCAAATTGTTTGCTGAAGAGTTATACAAATTTAGATCACTTGTTTGACAAAGCAAATTTTCTTTCTCTGATGTACATTTGTTGCCGTAGTTACTGAAACTGTTACTTCTTGCTGTACATACTTCACACATATTTGTTTGTAATTCTTGTGATTGTATTTCATTTATTTTTTCCTGAGTTATAGGAGTAGAAGGTTTCTGATCATCAAAATGTAGTGCTTTATCAGTTAATGTTACGCAATTATTACTTGCACTGTTTTCCATGTGTTCAGACTCTGAAGAAAGGTTTACTGCTATGTCACTGTAAACAGCTGAAGAAAGCAACTGGTGTTTGGTCTCTTCAGAGTTGTTGAAGTTTGATGCAAAATTGATAGAGTCCTTGTTTGGATCACCCAAACTGCTAAAAACATGTATTTTTGGGCGTTTGTTTGTAGGTAACATACATAACTCATTTTCTTCCCGACAGTGTTTTGGAGTGTTTATTTCAGCCGCAAAGTCAGATATCACACCAGTGCTTGTAAAATTTTTATCACTATGTTTTATCTCTTCCACTGCATGAGAAGAAAAATTATCAGAAATTAATGTACTTGTGCTATGATACATTTCAGGTGGTGTTGTGGGAACATTATTAACAAGGTCATTTAAGAGTCTTATTATTTCAGGAGTGATATCTATACTTAATGGTTCAGTTGTCAAGTCAACAGTTTGAAAACTATTAGTACCATCAGATTTTAATGGAGGGTTTTCATTCAAACTTGTTTGTAGAGAACTTTCTTCTTTTGTTTTGGCAGGAACAGTCTCTTCTGGCAGATTAGAATAGTTACCAACATTTCTCGGGCAGCATACAAAACTATTATTCTTGGGCGAAACATCTTTACCTTGAGAATTGTTAGTAAAGAATTCATTTTCTTCATCTGTTAGGTTGTGACTTTCTTTAACAGCACAATAGCTTGAATTTTTGTGAGTTGATATTAATTTTACTGCACTGATATTATTTATGCGGCTTTCACCAATATTTAAACTTTTTTGCAACAAACCTACATTAGGTTGTTCCTGCAACACGACTGAAATAATCTCTTCCAACAACTGGCAAGTTATCTCATGAATGTCTTGAATGCAGGGTATTTGTGAAGACAATTCCAAATTTTCAGGTGTAAGAATTTTGTGCAGGTTGTTTTCTGATATCCTACTTTCCTCCAGTTGGTTATTGTAAGTTGATACTTCAATTTTTTCTTTGCACACATGCATTTCTGTCTTGGCTGATGCATGCATTATTTTTAATTCTCCATGGAAGATTTCATTTCCTCCTTCACTATGAATTTGAGAGAGTATAACTTCTTCACTTCCAAACACAAATTCTCCATTGCAGGCTAAACAGACTTCATCATTTTTGTCTGCCACGACTTCATCTAAAATTTAAAAGTACATATTAGTTTTACATTTAATTTTGCAAGAGAAAAATGAAGTAAATAATCAGAGGCAATGAAACTAATGCAAACAGAATTCAGTTTTAAATTTACATGCATTCTCAGTACAAATTGCTGCAAGAACTATTGTATTATTACTGTTATGGTTCCTGATAAAACTGTTATGTTGGTTGGTGAAAATGGTTGCCACTCTGGAGAGAAAAACGAAAGCTCAGGAACATACGCAGAATTAAATTTGGAAAGGTGTTGGAGATGGTTTGGGGAGGGGGGGGGGGGGAATAAAATAATTTAGCACACTCCTTGCTTTCAAATTCTTGCCATTTGTTGGTGGGAATGATAGATTTTTAAGGATTATGGAAAAAGGGATACACACACACACACATAGACACACGCACAATCCTTTGCATATGCCCCGGCTGTAAAAGCTGGGAAGAGACTATGTGAAAAGCATATATGAAGAACCTGGTGAATTGAATAGTTTCGCTCGCAATTGGGCTTTCACCCAGTGGTAAGGAGTTCTCCCCTTTCACCCTTCCTCATCATCATCAATTATCATGCAACAGTCATATTTTTCTAGCTTATGACATCCTTCTTGGGGTGATGAGGATGTTGAAGACACAAAACAAGTATACCAAAGAAGAATGTGGTAGCTTCCAGCTTATATTAAACACATTTGATTTAATTAATTTGATTGTTAGACTTGGGCTTCCGCCCGGTGGCAAGGAGTCCCCCCCCCCCCCCTCCTCTACTCACCCAATTTCTGGATCCTCTTCCTCAAGTTCTTTCCTCTTCTCACATTTAATATAAATTAATTCAATGATTATAAAGATATAGTACTTTAAATCTAAACAAATTAAAAGTATATACCTCATTTTAAGCTAGAGATTGCAAAAGTGAATAAACTGTAGTTCTAAGCATTCATTCAAACATATTAGCAGTGAATAGGAATACTAATGATGATAAATTTTCATGCAATTATTTATATATAAAAAAAATTGGTTGTCTGTAAAGTCGGTTTACGGACAATAGTTTAACGTGACGCAATAACAAAACATTGATGAAATAATTGCATGCTTTTATGACTAAAATGGAATCATTTTTATTTTAATAATAAAAGAATAAATACTTGAAATTACACTAGTAATCAGATTTTTAAAATGCAAGAATAATTAACCTTTATTGCCGAAATTGTTGTTATAATAAGCAATGAAAACCACATTAACTTTTTGTTTAAATATAATTATGAACAAGTTTTCATTTAAATAAACTGTAATCAAATATCTAACATAACCTATTATTACTGCACTCGCAGACAGATGCTACTTTTTTTAATAATAAAAGAATAAATACTTGAAATTATACTAGTGATCAGATTTTTAAAATACAAGAATAATTAACCTTTATTGCTGAAATTGTTGTTGTAATAAGCAATCAAAACCACAGATTAAAATTCGTCGAGAATATTTTACGTTTGTATGTCTTCCAGTGCTCAAAATGATATGCAATTGTGGCCCCGGGCACGAAATTTTCTTTATAATTCATTAATAATAACGCCCCTCGCGATAAACAAAGGAAAATATGTATTAACGAGTGCCTGGTTGCCGTGGAAGCTGCTGGATAGCGCGATTCGTTCTGTTCACATCCGTCACGGTAGATGGCAGCACCATAGGGAATAATATTATTTCGTTTTTATAATATGATTTTATAACAAATACGCATCACAAATACACCAAACTTATTTATAATGTGTTACAATATTTTTTAAAACATTGTGCAAAAGATCCCGGGTGTAATTTGAATTATTATGTGTAACTATAAAACACCATTGTTCGTACAAAAAAAAGTATTTGAAAATTCAACATTACTTTTAAATAACCGTACTGATTGTGCTGAATATCGGTGGACGATCGTTAAATTACATAATATTAATAATTCAAACAAAAACATGATTGAAAAAACAAATCGATGGTTGTTCCAATCGAATGGAAGATAGATGCCGCGCATGCGTACAATGAGCATAACAGGACACATCCGTAGTGGGACAATGTGCGTTACGGGAAACTTTTTCGTGTGTGCAGCCGGAGTTCATCGATTTATTAGACGTTGTCACGTCAAAAAAATATGTAATATGTAAGTGCTAGCAATGCCTATAATGTACATTATTTTATATTCTCTAATTGTTTAATCTCTCCTGCAAAGTAAACAAGCAAAATATTAAATTTTTATGCACATTAAATACCTATTAAAAAATACAAAAATTATATCTGAAATATAATTTTAGTAAGACAACATAAGAAAGCACACGAAAGACAAAAATTTTCTGTAACTTTTACAAGGGTACCTTTAAAGTCAGCTGGCATCAAAAATGATTCATCATTTTGCAAGTCAAAATGATCCCTTTCATTTGACACATGTGCAGAACTTTCATAAGCAGGTAGTTTTCTGTAAGGGAGAAAATACAATGAATACTATACTGTAACATTTAGCAATACGGCACAGCATACAAGTTAAAGGCTGAACTCGCAATCAGGAGTGATCTAATTAAAACTCTGGTCCAGCCATTACCAATATGGCATTGTAAGCTGGTAGCCTAAATGGTGTTTCTATTTCTGAAACATACATAAACCACATCATAATATTGTTTTACAGTGACTCTGACACTACCATTTGCTGCTCTTTCCAGATCATGAAGGATATTGAAATAATGAACAAATAATGAAAACTTTTATGAACTCACCGATAAGGGTTATTTTTTGTAAGTTTCAGGTAATCTGGCACCAAGTGCTCTGATTCTGGTTCTGTAGGCTCTGCAGTGTCTAAGAAAAAAATAAGTTCTTTGGTTTATTGTACCATAACAATAGCATGCATCCATTGTAATCTAACTAAACCTCAAAGGTTCAATCTTAATGGAGGTCCAACCATTCAATATTACAACACCCATTTGCCATTTTACCTTTAACTCCAGACTAAACAATTACTGGGTGAATGCACTAGTTATTCCCATGATATGACTCATATTAGTCATATTCTTAGTGATTTCTAGGAATACAAAATTTTAGGTGAGCAGTATGTAAGGCAAAATTTAGGTTTGAACACCATCATCAATGTCTTTAATTACTTTTTTGGATCTAGATAACTTGATACCTACTACATGGTCAGTACCTACTATATTGGCTAAAATTAAATAATTAAATCACCCTGACAATTTTTATTAAGTACTGATGATTATATTAAATTATTATTGGTAAATATTTTAAATATTTTCAATTTTTCTTAAAGAATTTTATATGTAGGCTACCTGTTTTAGATGTCGCTTGAAGGACTTGAAGTTACATTGAGACAAGAGCTGGATTAGCTCAGGTTTGCCTTGATAGATTAGAGTTGTGTATCAAAAAATGTTACCTATTGTGGTCACTAATCTGTCACAGACTCTTAGCTAATACATAGGATAAGTAAAAATTAAAATTTTTATTAGTGATTTTGTATAAATTGAATCCAAAACCGGAAACTGAATTTAAATTTTTTGGAAGGGGTTCATAGTATAAATGAAGAGAGTTGTATGTATATATATAGACACATATATACGGGTGTATAGGTATTTTAGTAACCGGCGTATCTACATATTCTTGGCGAACCATTTAAGGGCTTTTTCAGGGCCTTTGAATGAAATTTTCCAACAAGTCAGTGTAAAATTTCCTGCAATTCATAGGCACATGTCAATATTTAGGTTATAAAGCTAAAATCTTTTCAGTGATAATTTTCCCATGATTTTAGTGACAGTTTAAAAATATTCATGTATAATGTGCGACTACAAACTGAAAAAAACGAAATGCAAGTTTGATGGAAATGAAAGTTTAGGGATTTCCAACACCATTGCTGTTTATTTTGTTTACATTTTCCTTCAGTTTTGTTTCTTTTTCATGACCAGTAGGTAGACACCCTGATAATGAATTTAATTTAACATAATTAAATCATTGTGAAATGTTTTGACTTTTTTGTTATTACTTAGCTGTACCTACATATTCTTTTTTTTGTTACTCATCCATGAAATTACAGAAAACTAAAGCTTTGTTTATGTGAGCAGTACACTTTGCAACTTCTGGACCCAACAGTATAGTGGTTGTAAAGGAAAAAGACTTGGGTTTACAAGAAGTAAATAAAAAGGGTGTACCTAATATGAAAAAGTTTTTTGCAATAACTTAAATTCTATTTTCATTAACAAGAATGCCAAGTTACTGTTTGGGTCAGAAGCCATAGTTGATGAACATGAACAAAGCCTAAATATGCGTACAGGTGCACAATCTGGCCTAGTCTTATATTAATGATGAACAATGTTGGGGAGGAATTAGAAAGTAAACTGAGATTATTCGCGGATGACTGCCTGATCTATTGAAGTGTGGGGGGGAAGCGGCATACCTGAAAGAAGACTTGGAGAAGTTGAAGGATTGGTCGAGGCCAATGTAATGGGAATAAATATTAACAAAACGGTGGTCAGATTCACAAGGAGCAGAAGCGTAGTTAAGAAAGTATATTGTTGGAAGGGGCAACGAGATTCAGGAGGTAGAGGAATACAAGTACCTGGGAGTAACCCTACAAGGTGACCTAGGTAGGCAGAAAGCAGGTACAGCAGGAAGTAAAGAAGGGGAGGGGGGCTTGGGCTGATTACTAAGGCACTGAAGGGGACAGGATGGAGAGTACAAGAGAAGGTGCATTCAATGTTGGTGAGACCGATGCGGCTATTTGGGACCTGTACCTAGGGAGGGAAATTAAATAACTGGAAAAGGTACAATGCAGAGCAGTTAGATGGGTGATGGGTATGTGGAGAAGGCAAGGGGCAATGGGGAAGATGCACAGACCATCTGTGATGATGAAGGAGCTGGGGTGGGACACACTTAAAAGAAGGAGGAAAGCAGAAAGATTGGTTAAGTCTTTTAGGATGATAGGAGGGGAGGGGGGGCTGGGGAAAACTGGGAGATAAGTTGAACAAGGATAATGTACATAATATACAGAGGGAGGAGGGATAATAAGTGGAAGATCCAGAGAGAGTGAAAACAAATGGGCTTGAGGGCAAGATACTGGATGAGAGAGGAGGGTAGGACTTGAGGCAGCTTCAGGTATTGGGAGAGTGAGGAGAGAGAGGGAGGGGGGGGGGGGGGTGTGGACTTCTTGCCACCAGGCGGAAGTCCAATTGCAAGTGTGGCAAATCAATCAAAAGCGCAGATGACTGTTACTTTTCTAACCGAAGTACAACATGAAATTGCCTACATGTTTAGGAAAATATTAGTTCCAACTAACCCCTTAATTCTTTAACTGAAAATCTACTTCCTACAGTGTGAGCAAGTGTAGGGTGGACACCTGACCACCAATTTTTAAAATTTTTTATATGGTCAACATCTTTATGCCAATGACCAGTGACTCAATCCTTAATTGACTCACTTTAAGCTTATATTTATATTAATATCTTATTTCAAATTTACACCCATACCTTACCCTGGACTAAAAACATGGTTGGTGCGCATTATACTACGGCACGGTGGTTGACTAGTCACGTTGTTTCCCCTTTGTTATTTTAGAAAATAGCAACAAAAAATGCTGCACACAGCCTGGTGTGCCTTTTTCATTTTCCTGGGGGAAGCACAGTGGCACTAATTTCCAATTTAAAAAAAGGTGGAAAACAATTAGTTGGAATACAAAAAAGGGCTTCTGCTAGAGGTAATTTAGATCAGCATCACCCTAAATCATTATTTCCAGGTGTTAATTTATTTAAAGGAATCTTTAACATACACATGTGCTTTTCTCTGTACATTAAAAAAATAGTTACACGTGATTTCACAACAGAAAAACCTTTTAAAGTATATCACATTAGGTCCTAATGGTTCTTAAATATTGATATTTTTTTATAAAATAAAAGTCAGAACATCTTACCTTCTTCATGAATATAATTATGAGGTTGAGAAATGGATTCTTTGGGGCACTTCTTCTTTATTATTTTACAAATAGGTGGATCCAGCAAAGCATTTATTAGTCCGCCGTAGTTCATCATTATAACATTGTTTTATATCAAACTTTTCAATTATATAGAAGGCTGTAAATTAGAATGGGTTGATTAAAATTAAAATAGGTACATACTAGTAGACGTGTTAATAACAAAGTTATTCACTTCTCTGTAGTCGGGTAACAATAAATAACGTACGCATTCATAAAATACATATAGAGAATGAAAGATAATCACCACCAAGTATCACCAACAACCCACGAACATTTTAAAATTTGAAATAACCGTATAAAAAATGCCCAATTAGTCATCAGTGTTGGCACACTGATTACTCTAAATATCAACACATAAAAAAAAATGAACTTTTCGAATTTTTTAAAATTAGTTTTTTTTTACAATAAAATAAGTTAATTTTCTTTACAAAAAATAAATACTTTAAGAGCAATGTTAATAAAAAAACTTTAAATATAAACAGAATGACGCCTTTTAGATTCAACATTTCTTGGGTGATAGCGATTTGTTATACATTATAGAAACTACATAATGTTATTAAGGTCAATTATCAATAATGTGTTTTTATGTGCCTTTACGAAGGTTAAAATTATAAATTATAAAGATAGCTAAATTATATATTTTTTAACCTATCAACTGTTGAATCTAAGATGAGGTCTTTTGGTTCCTGTTTTGATTGAATATTAGTGATTGATACGTCGCGTCACTCTATATCGTCCTTGGTCGCGTCCGTTTGTCACCCCTCCATCAGCTATTCGTCCGTTCGTCAAGCCGAGCGATTAACAATCATCAGCACGTGTGTCAAATACTTTTTCATTTTAATGCTGCCAATAGACCAAAAATCTTAATTACCTACTTAATATTGATATATGTTATTGACTATAATAAAAGTTAAGCTCTTAATAAATGGGAAACCTAAGATGTACATCAAGCTCTGACCCTGCTCGAATATGCACCTTCGGCCAACCTCGAGATTTGTTTTATTTTTGCGCAGGAAAAATGAATTCAAATGTTAAAAGTGGACAGCCTAAGGGCGCGGTTACACGGGAGTCTGAACTACTTCAGGTGAACATGTTCAGCTGTTGAGTGCGGTTACACACAGTCTGAACATGTTTCGTTCGAGGCCATTTCTCATTTAACTTAAACAGGTTGGCAAAGTAGTTCAGATCGACATATCTTCTACATTAGCCTCTGATTGGCTGGTTAGAATATAAACAGTCTTTTGCAGAAATTCTAGATGGAAAGTGTTTCTGGCACAAGTTCGAGTAATATTTTACAGAATGCAACAAGAAAAAACCAACAGATAATTACATATATTTTTTAATTTATCCTAACCTTAATTTTCTTAAAACTGAGATAGGTACTCTCGCTCAAAATATAATAATAAATTAGTTTAAAAATTTTACTGTGCATGTTTGAATTCCCGATTTGTAAAAAAATATTGAGCAATATGTAAACACATTTCATTTCTGCTGATACTGCTGTATAAACAAGTGAGAAAATCCCGCGTTTTCTGAATGCAATTAAAAAATAGAGATCAACAACACAGTCATTCGTTGACAGTAGACAATCGGTTTTAGAGCTAAACACACTTTTCAGCAACTACCGTGTAACCGCACACTTTCGCGTTTGTAAACGTGTTTACTTAAACATGTTCACCTGAAGTAGTTCAGGGTCCCGTGTAACCGCGCCCTAAGTTTCACCCCCATAGATCGACATGCCCTTCGGGCTGGTTCGTACATGTTCGGTTTTTTTTTGTTTTTTTTTTATCTGTACGTTCAAAACAAACATTGCAATATTGATCAAAAAATTGTTGACTAATGTTATTTTATATTTTTTTAAGAGTAAAACACATGTACACAAATATTTCCTTGTTACTAATTATGAGATTTTCAGGTAAGTTATTGAGCTATTTCTGTTTGATTTGTTAGGAGATTAGTTTTGTCCGTTTACAAGTTAACATTGCTTGTGTTATTCTTGGCAAGTAATCATTTCTTATATAAATTTTTGTACACTATAGGCTTATCTTTTTAAATTTTAGGTAGCGTGTGGAGATTTCATCTTATGTTCATGAGTGCACAACGTATAAAATCATAAGAAATGTTTTCCGGTGGTGTGTAGCAGTTAACCGCATTTAAGTAAAAATATTTTAAAATAATTGTTACCAGAGCTGAATTACATTGAGGTGAGTGCACTTAATATAATTTGGGGTATTGCAGGAAAAATTATAAATTCCTAAAGTGTTTTTTACTTCCTGACATGTTTAAAATTATTATTCTCTATGAGGGTTGTTTGATACCGCAAGTAGTTTATCATGTTTAACATGTGGATAGGTTAGGATTATTTATTACAAATCTGTAATATTGAGATACTGCCCTTGGGTTAGTTGGATTAAAAATACAGTGAAATTTGTTAGGTTAGTAACATTATACGTACAGTGATTCTAAGTACAGTGGAATTTACATTTGGTTAGCTTGGGATAGCACCAATTAAAAATTCTGTAAAATCAATTGAACGGTTGGATGTTACTAACCTAATCTAACCAACCAATATACATTTTACAGTGATTTTTTAGGTTATTATCTCACGTTGCTGCTTTTTGTATGCAAAATAAACTTTGGACACTTTTTTTTTTAACTTTAAATATGTACCTCTATTTACTCTGAAAAAAGTTTTTTCTAAATTCAGACTGGTTTTTGAGAAATCACTTTTAATAGGTTACATTACATTACCTGTGCAGTAAAGGGCCTGTCACCATGTTGTTCTTTAATTGAGTTGCAGATCTTGTTGTTTTTCATACACAAATTGTCTATTTTTTATTTGGATATTGCAATGCAGTAACGTAAATTAACACATTAAAAAAGTTATGTGACTCCTTATTGTGCATTCCAAACCCAAAGCATCAGTCCTTGAGAGCAATATTTTTTAGCAGTTTATAGGTGCAAAATTCTGATTTTTTACGTGAGACAACACATAACCTGACATATAAAATAAATTTTCATTTTGTAACAAATGATTCCTTTTATACGTCAGGTTACGTGCTATTGCAGGTAACAAATCTGCGCTTTGCGCCTCCATACTGCTATAAAAAATCCCTGTCAAGGGTTGGCGTTTTGGTTTGGATACACATTAGAGACTCGTAACTTTTTTAAAACTATTATTTACGTTTCATTAGGTTATAATATTCAAATAAAAAATATATACATTCTTATATATATGGAAAACCACAGGATCTGCTATGCAATTAGAGGGGAAAATGGTAACAGCTGCTTCACTGCATAAGCTATCTAGCGTGACCTGCAAAATGTGATTTCTTGAAAACCAGTAGGAATTAAGAAAAGCTGTTTACAGTTTTAATAGAGGAAGGTTTTTAGTGTCTGAAACGGTATTTTCAAAATTTTATAATTTAATTTATGGATAAGCAGCAACAAAAGAAAACTACTTTTTTTAAGTTTAGCTAACCAACCATTCACATGATTTTACAAATTTTGTATTGTTTATACTTACCTACCTACTTTAACATTAAACTACTGTTAAACAATTTATTTCAATTTTTTAAAAATATATTTGGGAATTAGCGCAGTATAATCGAAGACGTTTACTGTATTGATGATTGATTTACTTTATTGATGCACAACGAAGTTGTATAATTGTTGGATTGGTTAAGCAAATTCAAGCATCAAGGGTACTGATCAATGGTTTTTAACATTATATTTTCTTAATGAATCCATTGGTAAAACGTTAAAACACTGGAATGGCTAAATTTCCATCGACTGCTTATGTTTTTTTCCGCATGCTCACTTGAAAACAATTACAGGGTTATACTGTAGTTCACAGTTGCAATACTTGGTTAGGTTAGTTACATAAGTGCTGTTAAATCATGAAAATGGTTAGGGAAAGGTAACTTCTTCATAACTACTGTAAAATGGTGTAAGCAATTAGGTAAGTTTACCTCGACTTTAAAAATAATTTATTTGGCGAAGTACATAGTACTAAGAATTACTATTTATCAAATTTGGTTTGTGTGGAAAAGTTGTTACTCTAGGAAATTTCTGAATCCATCTTTGTAGGAATATAAACTAATATTATTAGAAACAAAAAAAGAACAATGTGTGGTATATTTTAATTTTCTAACACCCTCTGAACTCTGCAGTTATGCGATTACCGATAATAATTGTAAATCATTGCAATATACATCCGACACATTTTGTAGTGATTTCACAACTGTACTATGAAGTAATGCCATCGACTGCTGCAAAATAACATGCTGACATCTATTCTTGTGTAGGCATTTTGTTGATACGACTAAAATATGAACATATAGGATATATATAGAATCTTACAAATTTTGGTAACCTACCTACTAATACTCTCCCCGAAGACTTTGGTTAGATACTTTAAAAAAAAAAAAAATTAACTGCTTATGTGACATGCATTACGTGAAATTAATTCAACTTGTAAACATTTTGCTTGAGTCAAAGCCTAGATTTGCTTAAGCTAATAACAAGCAATTACATCACTTGAGGCCCTGAGAAACAAACTTCTAAAATTGTGTAGTTACTTGGATTGTTAAATACCTAGTTTTTCTGCAATAATGGGCACAAGAGCAATAGAATTATGTTTTTCATATAATTTTTTTTCACATAAATGAGTTTTTGTCAAAAAGTATTTGGAAAAAATATCTATTTGAAAGGACAAAGAAAAATGTTAATTGTAGTACATAAATGAGAATTTACCA
The DNA here is from genome assembly GCF_032445375.1 of Bacillus rossius redtenbacheri. Lineage (NCBI taxonomy): Eukaryota > Metazoa > Arthropoda > Insecta > Phasmatodea > Bacillidae > Bacillus > Bacillus rossius. The sequence goes on along the minus strand of NW_026962010.1, from coordinate 5,080,504 downwards.
AAATATTTAATGTATCAAATTTCTAACTAAAATGGTTTTGAAATTAATTTATCATTCTGGTATGCATAACTTTTTTCTTTGATACATTTATTTATCAGTTTCATTTCTCTTTAGTACAATATAAATCATTTAACTTTGATTTCTTTTTTGTTTCAGGCTTGTGGAGAACAGCTTTTTTTTATCTACTCTTTGGCTGGCCAATGTAAATAAGCAATGATTTCGTGAATGCAGTGAGAGAGTTTATTTGATGTATTTTAAAATCACTGATAATATTTATTGATGTATTTTAAAATCACTGATAATATTTGTTTTGTGGCTGGAAGATGGTAACCATGGTGACTTGTGAATTTTTATGAAGATTAATAAAAAGCAGTAAAAATTATTAATGGTTGTCAGAAGGAATTTTTTTTTCAATAATCAATCAAACATCTACACTCTACAGTAACAATTTTCCTTAACTCAAATAATATTTCAATACATATCTTATAAAGTATTCATATATGTACAATACAGACCAATTTTGAGCTAGTCTGATATCAGTATATTAGTTATTATGAACATATACTATCAGAACTACCATTTGCATATAGTGCACATACATACATAACACTAGCCAACAACCATTAAAAAAAAACACTACTATATACACTTACATAAAAAACAAACAAATCATAGACAAGTACAGATTACGTATTCATTATTATATTCTAGAGACAATTCCAATAAGTGTATTATCAATAAAAGAAAATAATTTTTTTTAAATAACAATATTTCAATATGAAGGAAAATCTGTATTCTGAAGTTCTTGTATATGTTTGGTATCAATCAATGTAAATTAATCAATCTTTGATAAAAAAAAATCCGAAAATGATTAATAAATTAAAAAAATTATTGCCTACCAGCTCTGGGTTTTGCATGAAGGTTCAACTTCTCTGACTTCTGAGATTACAGACAAGATTTTAATTAATAATACTATTGGCTTCATTACTAGATTATCTTTCAACCTATAATTTTTTATTTGAATCAGTTCATTGAACTGAAATATTTGCAGCAATTTCTTTAAATGTTTATGAACTTGGATTATTTAAAATACAAATGTAGGTAGGCTTACTAGACCTTTAATGCCATAAGATTGTAATCACATAGGCCTAATTTCACATTTACAACTTAAGTCTTGGAGCTGGTTTACATTAATATTTGTGCTAGACTTTGTAATTCTTGAAATTTAATTTTCTGCAATGTTCCAAAGAGCATTGCTCTATTTTGGAACAAAACAATTTAATCTGACAGTTTGTTACAACACTATTCTTCATAAAACAATGCACGTTAGCCTGTATAATATGAATTAGATCTAACATAAGAACTACAAACTGCACATTTGCACTTACAATATTCATCAAACAGTTAGGGAAAGAGATTAAACATAACATTTAACTCTTAAATCGTCATACTTCATTTTAGTTATCACACTTATGCCTGTATGTGAACGGGATCAGAAATTAGCACTGCAAATGCACTTTTAACACTAATAATTAATTATATCAAACACAAATGATATCAGTAACATCATACTTCATTTTTGGTGTTACAGTAATGTTTCTTTTTCTCAGAACATACATCAGAAAACTTTTCTTGAATTTAAAAATTACAATAAATTTTTAAATACCTAATGATTTGTTAGATAGCAAACCTTTAAAATATGATTTACTTCCAATTTTTGGATTAACGGCATTAAAGTTTTGTATTGTTTGCCATGGAAAACAATGGAAATAAATAAACAAATAAATAATTAAAAATATAAAGACACAACTGAATCAGCTGTAGTTGAACATACAGAACCAGCGAGGAGAATAAAAATATAATAAAATATAATATGTTATTATGTTCACTAAAGGTATGCAATGGATGGAGGATGCCCTACATTAATAATAATTAGTAACAGAGAACAAAGCAAATTTGTAGAGAAGAGACTTTTAACAGTAGTAGAATAATAAAATTTCGAAAAGGGCTGTTTCAAAAATTGCAAACATTCCTACACATAAGAAGCCCTTAATCTCAGACTTCATTCAGTACACTGGTCATTACCTGCTGCTCACGATCTGTAAAGGTAAGGTAATTAAATTAATGGTGGAAAAGGTAATAAGCATTAGGTTTGTGGTCTTATAAATGTGTTCATTAGAGGCAAACATTAGGTCTCTGTGTTTAAGTGCTCTGGGTTTGATTCTCAGCAGGGTCATTAATGGATCTTTTGATAGTGGGGAACATAGCAAACATTGCAGTGGTTAGTTGGTTTTCTCAGAGTTCTTACGTTACTTCACCCACCCATTCTGTCATATCATTAGCATTTTATAGCCCTTCATTTTTTTGTAATGATCTAGAGGTCACCAAGCTGAAAGCTAAATTAATTTCCTTCATTGACAGATATAAGGGTTGAGGATTTGAAGCAAGCAAGATAAACATTTTAATGTTGCTTGCTTCGTCTTCTACAGAAAATTGAATCTAATATTTTGAATTGCTCCTGTGCTGCACTACTTCTGACTGAGAACGAGTAACCTGCACTTTTTAAGGCATCAAAGAAATTGTTATAACCGATTTCACTGTCTACATATCCCGGAATAGTGTTATCTTTATCACTTTTGGTACAATTTTGCAATTTATCTCTTGCTAGATCAAAAAAACGATATCATTGTTCACGTTCAAAAGCTGTAGCTATAGCCCGCGCTTTTCTACTACCGAAGTTACCCGATCGAGCGACGTACTTCGAAACTGTTCGTGCATGTCGATCTATGGGGGTGAAACTTAGGCTGTCCGTTAAAAGTGGTCGGTTAGGTTACGGTTAGTTAGGTTAGTATAGCTACATTAAAATAAACAGATAAATATAAATATATATAAATAAACCCGAGGTTGGCCTATGATGAATATTCGGGCGTGTTCGGGCAGGAATAGAACTTGATGTACATCTTAGGATAACCCTTAAAAATATTTTCAGTTGTTTAAAATATGCTCAAACGAATGTTAATATTTAATAGTTGCAGCTAATAAAATAAGTATACTTAAAAACCTCATAAGACAGTAATGGTCTCCAACAATAAGAATATTGCTAACATTTTAACAGTTATTTCATCCGTCCATCCGTTCAAAGGACGGATGGATGAGATAGATGATTTGAGTCCAGCATTATGTGTATGTAAGACACATCAATTTAACAGCTTGACGCCGTCCCCACTACCCCTGATTACTTAGACGTGATTTTGTTCAGTTCGTGATCTCAGGGAAGGTTCGGCCTTGTGGCTAGAGGTAGGGGTCAACGCAGTAGGGCCCCCCGAGCTGTTGAGGCCACTCGGGACGCCTGAATAATAACACAAAACTTCTTCAGATAGTTGGTGAATTTAATACAGCACAGCCCAATACATGGTGCTGCCCGTTCTGGCCGTAACGGTTTGCCCGACGCGACTAGTCACACGCGCAGCTCACTTCCTCAGTGGCGGCTCACGATTCTTATGCGCGTGAGGGGCAGACTCGTTTAGGTGATGCGAAAGTTACAAAAGACACTCTGACATGGCACACGATATTTTAAAGCACAATACACTACACTAATACCTAGCTCTGGATTAAGTTTGGTGGCGCACTGCCGTACGACGGTGATACATAAGCCCTGACATGACGAATTACACTTAGGCGAACAACTATTACACTAATACATTACACTTGATAAACTGGGCTAGCAACACGTAGGCCCGTGTCTCCGGCGACTCTACGTGGTGTCTAGGTGTGTCCTAGGGACTGAATCATTATTAAGTCTGATAGCACGTGTCGCCTGCTGGCTGCCCCGTGCGGGCCAAAACTAAATAGCCGGTAGGCTAGGTTGGGTGTGAAGCGCCGACGTAAAACCACATAACCTCCCCACAGTACTTACGTATGACGTGGAACACTCATCTTGAGCACTGATTGAATTAAGTTAAGTACCTCATGGTAAATTTAGGCCGACCGCGGAACTGTACGTAAAAGGTTGAAAAGAAATTACACTATGGAATACTACATGTCGGTGAATGCAAAGGTTGAAGGTTCCGCGTTGCGCGCAGGCTGCCGGCCTGGGTGAGCTCTCGAAGGACACTGCCTGAGTCGCCGCGCGCGACCCCCCTCCCCCGCCAGCCCTCCCGCGGAAACGTGTGAATTTCGCGGGAAACTGAACCGGCCAGGTTCGGGACAAATCGCACAGTGAAACATGGTTTTGCAAAGACTGAATTATTAATTAATACAAAATAATGTTTAATAAAATCCTGTGGAAAAACATAATTATAACAATTTGTTGTAGTGCGGCGGAAGGATATGCCACACCCGGCCGGATCCTTGCGCCGGTGTAGCACTTGTTGTATGGCGTTCGCCTCGTCGCACGAACTGCACTTTGCTGCGCGCACGGGCGCGTTCGGTGCACACGCTTTTGCGAGACGTTGATGAGGCATAGCGGTCTATGCGACAGAGGAGCATTGGCGGTCGGCGTCAAATGCCCCCCCCTTCTCTGAGACTGCTATGTGCATCAACGCCTCGCTTTACACGCTGAGCACTTCACTGACGTTCGCCGCACTGCGAGCCCTACACTACGCGGCGGAGTGGATGGTGTGTTGTGATGTAAACATTCTGCCCTGAATACCTCTCCCACTCAATGAATGCTAAGGGGTTATGCCCTGACCCGTGTCCTTTCCCCCCCTGGGACTGGGCAGCGACGTGCGCCTCTTCTAGCTCAATATGGTGACAAGTGGGTGGGGGGGTCAGCGTGGTCGGGGTGTGGCAGGGTGGTGGAATGGATGACGTGGGCGGGGGGAATGATAGGGGTCCGGCCACGAGTGTTGGCACCCCTGGATCGCCCCTTACGGGCCGCGCCCGGGTGGAGTAGCTCGACGGGGACCTGGACCACTCATAATCCGCCAGGTAGGCCGGGGGTCGGCGGGCCCTCTGTGGTCGTGTGGTGGGGACTGTGCTGGTAGGGGTCTCCACTGGGCAGAGTGTGGTAGGTTCCCTCGTGTCCGGTCGGGTGGTCGGGCAGCTCGCCTCCACGGCGGGGACAGGTGCGAACTCTACCGGCTCGCTGTCGTCCGCGCAGCACGTCCTGACCGGGGCCCGACGTCTGCGGGTGGGGCGCCTATCCCTACTGTCCGGCTCCTCCCCATCCTCGGGCTCGTCCATGGACACCCGGAACATGGCGTCCGCCAGGCTGAGGTCCAGCGGCCACAGTGGCTCGTCGTCCTCCTCCTCACAGACCTCCTCCCCCTCCTCGTCAGGAAACCAGACCAACGGATTCCCCACCTCCTCGGGGATGTGCGGAACTGTGGCCAGCGGCACCGGGGACCTGCTCGGGGTGTCCCGGAGGTCGGGTTGGGTGCACTCATGTGCCTGATCGGGGCTACCCACGTCTGTGTCGCCCGTGTGCATGTCCCCCCGGGTGGTGGGTTCAGGTGCTGCTCCTTCCCGCGGCGTATCTGTAGCTTCCTGGAGTGTGGGGGATGGTGAAGAGGGGGTCGTTGGGCCAACTCTGACCCCGTGCGCGACTAAGCGCAGGTCATCCCGGTGCACTTTAGCGGGCCGCCCCCTTGGCGTCCGGACCGCATAGGATGAGGGGCCCGTCCTCCACAGGACCTCCCGCGGCTCCGACCATTGGGGCGCCAACCCCGCACAAAAGTTACGCGCCCCGGAAGACAAGTGGTGCTGCCTGACATATACCAGCTGACCTGGCTGGATGGGGGGTGGGGGGTGACTACTCATGGGCGTGTGGGCCGCCAGGAATTGGGCCTGCCGTTGTCTGGCGTGCTCCCTCCCCTCCTCATGATTGGGGCGCGCCACCGTGCCCATGGCGACATCGGCCACCCTGCTTTCCCCGGGCAACGCCAAGTTCTTCCCGTACAGGAGCTCGGCAGGGGAATGACCGGTGACAGCGTTGGTGCGGCGCCGGAGGCAATACAACAGCTTCGGCAGGTGGACGTCCCATTTGGAGTGGTCGTCCCCCAACCTCAGCCACAGCTGCGCCTTGACCTCCTGGTTCCGCCTCTCAGTGGGGTTGGCCTGGGGATGGTAAATGGGGGTGGTGTGGTGGTCGAGACCCCAACGGCGACAGTCAGCTCTCCAGTGCCTCCCGCTGAACTGACAGCCGTTGTCCGTCAACAGCACGCGCGCGAAACCATACCGCGGGAATATCTCGTGGTCCAGCAGGGCGGCTATGGTTCCGGCGTGCACGTTGGACACCGGGAAGGCCTCGACCCACCGGGTGAAAATGTCTGTGATGACGACCAAGAACCTCCTTCCCCGGGTGGTCCGCGGGTAGGGCTTCATTATGTCCAGGGCCAGGGTGTGAAACGGGTCGCGGGGCCGGCGGGGACGCTGCTGCTCCACCCCGTCAGACCGCCTCGTCTTCCTCTGCTGGCACTGCTGGCAGCGCCGCACCAGGTCCCGTACGTCCCGCGTCACCCCCGGCCAATGGAAGGTCTTACGGATGTCTAACTGTGTTTGGTGCGCACCCGGGTGTCCCGCCAGCTCGTGCGTGTGGTGGAAGCCCATGACCTGCTCGCGGGCACCGAGCGGCACATGAAGGCACCAGGCGTCCATGTCCCCTGGTATTCGGGTCTCCAACACCCCGTCCACGCACCTGTGGTAGGGGTGAGCCTGCTCCCCACATGACCGCACCTCGGCCTCGGCCTGTGTGGGGTCGTCTGTCCGCTGAGCCTGTTTCACGAATTCCACTAATTCACTCAGGGTCTCCACAGGCAAGACGGCGGGATGATCGGGGGCCCTTGGGATGTGAAATAAAGTTGCGGGCGCCTTCCCCGGAGTGACCGGCGGCGCGGCTCCCTCTGGCGGCAACAGCCCCTCCCAGTCCTGGTCATCCTGAAACGTGTTGTGTGGGTCGGGATGGCGCGACAACTCGTCGGCGAACTGGTTGTCCCGTCCAGGGACGTGCTCGACCGCGAAGTCGAAGTTCTGGAGCATCAGCGCCCACCTCGTGAACTTCGACTTGCGGCCCTGGGCGGAGTCCAGCCAGCGGAGACACTGGCTGTCCGTCCGCAGCGTGAACCGGCGGCCCTCCAGGTGGTGGCGGTAGCGGCGCATAGCCCAAACGACGGCCATGCACTCCTGCTCGTTCACATGGTACCGCCGTTCGGGCTGGCCGAACTTGGCGCTGGCGTACTCCACCACCCGGCGCACGCCTTTGTCCCCCACCTGGTATAGGACGGCCCCCATCCCCTCCTGACTGGCGTCTGTCTGAAGGAACAGGGGAAGGTCAGGCTGCAGACGGGCGAGCTGGTGGCACTCGCGGAACTGCCGTTTCACCGCATCCAGGGCGGCGTCCGCTTCGCTGGTCCACTGAAACCGGAGCTTGGGTGACAGCAAGTCCGTCATTGGGGCTGTGACGCTGGCAAAATGCGGAATGAACGAGCGCAGCCAGTTGAGAAGGCCCATCAACTTCTGCAGCTGCTTGCGGGTTCGTGGGGCGGGTTTGGACTCAATAAGGTTCAGATGCTTTGGCAGAGGGCGGCTACCCTCCGCGTCCACCATGTGCCCTAGGTACTCCAGTTCAGCCGCCCCCACGTGGCATTTCTGGGGGGCGCACGTGAGGCCGTGTCTGGTCAGCCGCTCAAGAACCAGTCCGAGGTGCCGGGCGTGGTCCTCCCACGACCGTGACCAGATGATGACGTCATCCAGGTACGCGGCGGCGAACTCGCCCGCGTACCCGTCTAACACACGCACCATCATGGCCTGGAAGGTCGCGGGGGCGTCCATCAGCCCGAACGGCATGGCACAGAACTGGAAACGCCGGCCGTCAGGGGCAGTGAACGCGGTCTTCGGGCGGTCCTCTGGACGTACGGGCACCTGCCAGTACCCGGACTTGAGGTCCAGGGACGTGAAGATGCGGGCGTCGCCCAGCCCTGCCAAAGCGTCTGTTATGTTGATGAGCGGTGGTGGGGTGGGTATGGTTACTGAATTGACTGGTTTGAAATTCACACAAAAACGCATGGAGCCATCTTTCTTGTTCGCCATGACAATCTGGCAGTTGTATGGCGACTCACTGGGTTCGATGACTCCATCGCGTAACATTTCCGTGATCTGGGTCTGGATGACATGCCTTTCAGTGGGGCCGAACCCGTATGGTTTTACGAACTGGGGTTGGTGAGGTCGGGTGGGGATGGTGTGTTCCGTGGTTGTGGTACGGCGGAGCATATCTGTGGCCGCAAACACCTGTGGCTGTTGAGACAAGACATTGTTTATGAGCTCTACATGGGCAGCGGGCACACCATTCCTCAAGTCCGCGAGCGTGATGGGTGTCCCCTGCTCGGCGGGTGGCCGATAGCCCAGGCTGTAGACTGTGCGCCGCTCATGGTGGCCAACGTGCAATCTCCCCTCCCTGACCTCCACAGTGGCGTCCTCCTGCGCCAGCCAAGGCAGTCCTAGGATCAGCGATTCCGTAGTCCCTCTACTACTAGTGCTGTTGTGTGACTAACATGGTCCCTGATAGAGATGGTGATGTTCGCGCGACCGACAATACGCGCTGTCGCCCCCTGCATCGCTAATTGTACCTCCTCCGCACCTGAGTCAATGTCCCGTACGCTCGAGCACTGAGCCGACACATACGTGTGGCTGGCGGCCGTGTCGACAAGGGCATGCACTGGCTGTCCATCCATCCGGACGGGAATCCGGAGTAAATGCCCCGCCCCAGGTCCCAACTGCCCTAATTGGAACGACTCACCGCACTGTTCCCAGGGCACTGCCGCTGCCGTCAGGCGGTCCGCAGGTGCTGCCGGTATCGCCAGGGCCACCTGGTGTCCGGTGCTGCTCGCCGACGACCCGGTGCGGGCCGCTGACGAGTCGGGTGAGCCGCGCCCGTCCGTCCTGACGGGGCGTGCCGGTGTGTCAGCGGACACCGCAGGTGCTGCCGGTGTCGCCGGGGCCACATGGTGTCCGGTACTGCTCGCCGACGACCCGGTGCAGGCCGCTGACGGGTGAGCCGTCCTGACGGGGCGTGCTGGTACGTACGTGGGTACCGCAGGTGCTGCCGGTGTAGCCGGGGCCACCTGGTGTACGGTGTGGCTCGCCGACGACCCGGTGCGGGCCGTTGACGAGTCGGGTGAGCGGCGCCCGTCCGTCCTGACGGGGCGTGCTGGTGCGTACGTGGGTACCGCAGGTGCTGCCGGTGTAGCCGGGGCCACCTGGTGTACGGTGTGGCTCGCCGACGACCCGGTGCGGGCCGCTGACGAGTCGGGTGAGCCGCGCCCGTCCGTCCTGACGGGGCGTGCCGGTGCGTACGTGGGTACCGCAGGTGCTGCCGGTGTAGCCGGGGCCACCTGGTGTCCGGTGCGGCTCGCCGACGACCCGGTGCGGGCCGCTGACGAGTCGGGTGAGCGGCGCCCGTCCGTCCTGACGGGGCGTGCCGGTGCGTACGTGGGTACCGCAGGTGCTTCCGGTGTAGCCGGGGCCACCTAGTGTACGGTGTGGCTCGCCGACGACCCGGTGCGGGCCGCTGACGAGTCGGGTGAGCTGCGCCCGTCCGTCCTGACGGGGCGTGCTGGTGCGTTCGTGGGTACCGCAGGTGCTGCCGGTGTAGCCGGGGCCACCTGGTGTACGGTGTGGCTCGCAGACGACCCGGTGTGGGCCGCTGACGAGTCAGGTGAGCGGCGCCCGTCCGTCCTGACGGGGCGTGCTGGTGCGTTCGTGGGTACCGCAGGTGCTGCCGGTGTAGCCGGGGCCACCTGGTGTACGGTGCGGCTCGCCGACGACCCGGTGCGGGCCGCTGACGAGTCGGGTGAGCGGCGCCCGTCCGTCCTGACGGGGCGTGCTGGTGCGTTCGTGGGTACCGCAGGAGCTGCCGGTGTAGCCGGGGCCACCTGGTGTACGGTGTGGCTCGCCGACGACCCGGTGCGGGCCGCTGACGAGTCGGGTGAGCGGCGCCCGTCCGTCCTGACGGGGCGTGCTGGTGCGTTCGTGGGTACCGCAGGTGCTGCCGGTGTAGCCGGGGCCACCTGGGGTACGGTGTGGCTCGCCGACGACCCGGTGCGGGCCGCTAACGAGTCGGGTGAGCGGCGCCCGTCCGTCCTGACGGGGCGTGCCGGTGTGTCAGCGGACACCGCAGGTGCTGCCGGTGTCGCCGGGGCCACCTGGTGTACGGTACGGCTCGCCGACGACCCGGTGCGGGCCGCTGACAGGCTGTGTGTGCCGCGCCCGTCCGTCCAGACGGGGCGCGCTGGTGCGTACGTGGGGACCGCATATCGAGCCAGCCTGTCCCGGTATCGCTGTAGGAATTTTACGGGGTCTTCGTGCTCCTGCCCTCCGAACTCCGTGTCGCAGGTACAGGTGGCGAAAATCCCTGCCGCGGCATGATTTATTGGCAACCCTGGCAGGAGGCATGCGTGGCATACCCCTTCCATGTCTATGCTTATCGCTCCGTCACGGCTCATGTTCGTGCTCATGTTCGGCGCGTAGCAGCTGCGCAGCTGTGCCACCTGATCCGTGTGCGAGGCGCGCGGACTTCCGCTCCCACAGCCGTTATCTCGCCTGGCGCGTAACTTGATGCGCGTCTGGCGTGTAACTTGACGCGCGCCTATCGCCAGGTGCCCGCTCCTTTGGCTGTCTGCGCGTCGCGTCCGTTTCCGCGCGATTCCCGACTTCCTACGCGAGCCCTTACTGGTACACTAATTTGAAGTATAAAATTTGAAAAATTTGAGAAAAAATTTGAAAAATTTGAAACAAAATTTGGAAATTAATTTTTAGAAAATGAAAGCCACACTAGTCGGGCGCCAATTTGACGCCGTCCCCACTACCCCTGATTACTTAGACGTGATTTTGTTCAGTTCGTGATCTCAGGGAAGGTTCGGCCTTGTGGCTAGAGGTAGGGGTCAACGCAGTAGGGCCCCCCGAGCTGTTGAGGCCACTCGGGACGCCTGAATAATAACACAAAACTTCTTCAGATAGTTGGTGAATTTAATACAGCACAGCCCAATACATGGTGCTGCCCGTTCTGGCCGTAACGGTTTGCCCGACGCGACTAGTCACACGCGCAGCTCACTTCCTCAGTGGCGGCTCACGATTCTTATGCGCGTGAGGGGCAGACTCGTTTACGTGATGCGAAAGTTACAAAAGACACTCTGACATGGCACACGATATTTTGAAGCACAATACACTACACTAATACCTAGCTCTGGATTAAGTTTGGTGGCGCACTGCCGTACGACGGTGATACATAAGCCCTGACATGACGAATTACACTTAGGCGAACAACTATTCCACTAATACATTACACTTGATAAACTGGGCTAGCAACACGTAGGCCCGTGTCTCCGGCGACTCTACGTGATGTCTAGGTGTGTCCCAGGGACTGAATCGTTATTAAGTCTGATAGCACGTGTCGCCTGCTGGCTGCCCCGTGCGGGCCAAAACTAAATAGCCGGTAGGCTAGGTTGGGCGTGAAGCGCCGACGTAAAACCACATAACCTCCCCACAGTACTTACATATGACGTGGAACACTCATCTTGAGCACTGATTGAATTAAGTTAAGTACCTCATGGTAAATTTAGGCCGACCGCGGAACTGTACGTAAAAGGTTGAAAAGAAATTACACTATGGAATACTACATGTCGGTGAATGCAAAGGTTGAAGGTTCCGCGTTGCGCGCAGGCTGCCGGCCTGGGTGAGCTCTCGAAGGACACTGCCTGTGTCGCCGCGCGCGACCCCCCTCCCCCGCCAGCCCTCCCGCGGAAACGTGTGAATTTCGCGGGAAACTGAACCGGCCAGGTTCGGGACAAATCGCACAGTGAAACATGGTTTTGCAAAGACTGAATTATTAATTAATACAAAATAATGTTTAATAAAATCCTGTGGAAAAACATAATTATAACAATTTGTTGTAGTGCGGCGGAAGGATATGCCACACCCGGCCGGATCCTTGCGCCGGTGTAGCACTCGTTGTATGGTGTTCGCCTCGTCGCACGAACTGCACTTTGCTGCGCGCACGGGCGCGTTCGGTGCACACGCTTTTGCGAGACGTTGATGAGGCATAGCGGTCTATGCGACAGAGGAGCATTGGCGGTCGGCGTCAAGCTGTGTAAGTCAAATAAACTTATATAATTATATAATATACAAACAGAAGCACTGGCGCTACTATAAGAGAAATGTTTGTGTTACTTGGTGAAAATTCAAATGTACTATTGTTTCGTAAGGCAGAAACGATTATTTCCTTGTTAAAGTTGATCTAAATGTGTGCAAAAAGGGTTCAAGTTAGGTGAGGACCCAAGTGTGTTTCAAACTTAAAGCCTATACACCTTAAACATGCTGGGTTTAAACCATGCGGGAAAATGTCATGTTTATTGACCAGTCATGGCAGCGATTTGCGCCATGACTGATGCCCTTTTGGTCACCCTAGTTTTGAGTCAGGCTAATGTAACCCAACTCAAACCTTCCTGGACATGGGAAAACCCTGGATCAGGTCATGCGGGGATTAATTAATATGCATTAAAGCAAACAAGGTAGGGGTGGCCGACTACTATCTTTAATCCGCTCAGCTGTCAGTCAGCTACCTGTAAAAATGAATGAGCTACTGAAAATATTCTTTTCGCCTAGCACCAAAGCCTGCGGTGCCTGTGGGACAGCAATGGTTCTGGCAATATTTACAGGGGCAGAAGGTGGTAAGGCAAGCCACTCAAACGGGTAAACCCACTGATTCACCGGTATAAGTGCCTGGTGCGGTCCTGAAAGGGGCTGATGGCCAGGGTGGGGCAGCAAAGCGACTCCATGGGTCCCCAGATTTCGCGAGTAGGTTGATTGCACACTGCTTGAGGCTACCACTGGTTGCCCCACCGTTGCCCCAGCCGAAGGTCCCAGCTGTCTTTCTTCCGATGTCTGGTGCTGTTCGGTTCTGTTGCACGCACAACATTCCATAGCTCTGCAAGTTCCAGCCCTTAGTTCGCTACACTTCGCATTCAGGACACATGGACATCCTCTGCAGTGACTTCACCGACGAAATTGATTCCTGCTGCTCGCTGATCTCCATCCAGGCCAAAATAACGACGCCACCGAGTGGACCAGGGGTCTGCAAACTGCTATTGATTATTCATAGTCACCTTAGTGAGGTCACAGCTCACTGAGATCCTGTATCTGCCACACGCAGGATGTGGTTGTAGAAGATGGCACTGCTAAGTCGCCCTCGGTTAGCTCACAAAGCACCCATGCACTGCCAGCCTTCGGTAACCCAAAATGTTGTAGGGCACACCCCGGTCCACAGCCTGCGAGAGTAATGCTTACACTCCGAGAGACGATGGCCAACTAAGACTGAAACGAAATCGTAACATCTGCTTTAAAGCTAAACTAAATACTTTTTGTATTTTGTAATACTAATAGACATTTGAATCGCTTATTTATGAAAGGGCATAAGTCAACTTTTTTGAAGAAATGAGTTACATACAGGATGCCAATCTGTGGGTGTATACGCATCGTTTAGTTACTAAAAGGCACTAGTCTGATGCATGGAAGTGGATTTACCGACCGCCAGAAAATTTAGTTTAGTTATGAAAAGGAATTAGTCAGTGGACTTATGTCCTTTCATAACCAAATGATTACAGCTATTAATCAGTGGACTTATGTCCTTTCATAACCATATAATTGCAGCTAGTTACAAAGAGAAAACAAATAGCAGTATACTCTTCCGACCTCTTTGGCAGTATCATGCAGTGTTGCATGCTGGTATATTCTGCTATCATTTGTTTTGTTGTGTACTTTCAGTTACTTTTGGTTTGTTTACTAGTAGAAAATGAGTGAAATGGAGTCTAATAAGACTTGTGTGGAAAATGATTGTAACCATTCCATGAAACGTAAAAAAGGTGTGCGAAATGTGGAAGAATACAAATGTCAAAGAATTAAACGAGCTCGTCTGCAAGGAAAGGAGTATGCAAACTACAGAGGGAATGTTGTGAAAACTAAAAGTACTACCGAGTCGTGCAGGTAACCTAATTCTTCATATTATTTTCTTTTAAGATTTATATTCATTCATCTTTCAGATTTCACTCACGTAAACATAATTCAGTTTGTAGAAATGTATTAGTTAACTACCTATTATTGATAATTTGGAAATATTTAAAATAGCTCGCACGACTCATAAAAAAATTATTTTTATTGTTTTAGATGTGCAAGAAAATGCTATGACAAGATTGACATTGCACAGAGAGGGAAATTACTTGATGCTATACATTCCTTTTCATGCAAGAATGAGCAAGACATCTATCTTCAAGGTTTGCTTGACGCTGTGCCAATTAAACATCGCCGACCAAGGAATGGTGACAAGTCTGGAAAAAGGTCATCCTCCTTCACTTTCCATGTAGTTATTCAAGAACGAAGAGTGAAAGTGTGCAAGAAAGCATTCATTCAGTTATATGGAGTATCTGCCAAGAGGGTAAGGAGACTGCAAACATTGTTACTATGTGGATAAACTCCAAAAGACATGCGAGGCCAACAAAACAATAGGAAGTCGGTGCCTGTTGGTGATGTTCAGGCCATCAAAGACCACATATCTTCATTTCCTGTCAAGATAAGCCACCATGCATCCAAAGAATATAAATATCTTGATGCGCAGTTGGATATAAATAAGATGCATACCTACACTGTTCAAAGAGAAATTTCCTGATTGTAAAGTTAAGTATTCTTTCTATTACAAGATTTTCAGGGAAAATTTCAATCTCCACTTTGGGAGACCACAGATAGACACCTGTGGAGAATGTGAACAACTGAAGGTCAAGATAAAAAATCCTAATCTTAATGAATGTGCTAAGCGAGTTGCCATGGCCGAGCTGGCCATTCATGAAAGAAGGAGTAACAAGTTTTACACAAGCATGAAAGACAGGAAAAACACATTTGCAAAAACAATGATAGTGTGTTAGGGTTAACGTTTGATTATATGCAGAACATTTCACTGCCCTGCATTCCAGTACAAGAGATTTTTTACTATCACCAGCTTTCGGTGTTTCCCTTTGCCATACATAACCTGAAAACAGATGAGGCGAGTTTATTTTTATATCACGAAGGGCAGGCAAATAAAGGGCCAAATGAAACATGCTCTTTTCTCCACAAATACATAAGTGACAACGTGCCTCCATGTGTTAAAGAACTGCACCTTTACAGTGATGCTTGCGGAGGGCAGAATAAGAACAATTGCATGGTAAGATTCTTGTTATCACTTACTGACACCAACAGATTTGACATTATTATCCATCGGTTTCCGATACGTGGTCATTCATATCTTGCTTGCGATCGTGATTTTGCACTGGTGAAACGTGTTCTTAAAAAGACTGATAGATACTATGTACCCATGGAGGTCTGCCAACTTATTACATCTGCAGGAGTTCCTGGAAAATTCACAGTCAACATGGTAACATCTGATGACGTGTTGGACTTCAAGAATTGGTGGCCCAGCCATTACAAAAAGACATGCTTATCATTGGAAAGCCAGAGTAAAGCAGTTCCGCGAAGCCAGAAGCAAGACTTGCTGTATCAAGGTTTGTAGAGTTCCAGTACAACAGTCGCCATAAAGGTACTGTAGTTGCTTCCGAATTCATTGGCGGCCTTTTGTCACATACTTTTGTGCTTCGTCAATCATCCGACAAAAGTTTGAATCCTACTATTCCTGTTAAAAAGGCGTATCCTGCGAAAAATGTGCCAATTAATGCAAAGAAGATTATTGACTTAAAGAAGGTTCTCCGTTATGTTCCAGGTGAACACAGAGACTTCTACGATGAGATTATCCAGTGGCCTACCAAGCAAACAGACTGAGCTACCATGCCATTGTAACAGGCATTGTTACATAATAACATACAAAGTGTGAAGTTATATTAACACCTTTTGTACATGTTTTCAAAACAATGTGTAGTCTTACATCACTGTTGTTTAAAGTGAAATGATGCTTTAGTACATAACTTTTGTGGTGTGGTTTAAAGAGGGTATGCCTGTGATGTTATGCATTATAAGGTCAGTGAAAATGGCGTAAAGTGTTCAATAATATGGTGTACACGTTTACTGAACTATATCTAGGTTGAATTACATCATTGTATTTCGATTGGAATATTTTATTACATAAGTTTTGTTGACTTGCAAGGTTAAGTTATAAAAGGGCCTAAGTCTGTGATATTTAACAATTTTTTTCTCGCAGGTAATGAAACACTTGCAAAGCATGCACTTGTCAATGTAGTGACATTTAGGTACAGAGTAGTAAAAAAATATTAATTTTGATGTATGAAACTTATAACAGATATGATATAGTTTTTTGCATATTCCCACAACTTTTAGTGAATTGACTTATGCCTTTTCATAAATAAGCGATTCATTTATCATATAACCTATAAATGCCTATAATTTGATGTCATACCTCCTGCGGCAGAAAAGCCCATTCCCCACCCCACCAGTACCAGACCCCGCTTATGAAACACAACCATAGCCCTTGCCCCGAGTCAAAGACAAAACTATGCCGACATGGAAAGGAAGTAACCAGTGTTGTGGTAAGCGGCCATTTGTTGTTAATTATTATTTATGTAAGTTTAATCTTAACGTCAGATTTAATACAACATTTTTAGGCCTTCAGCCACTTAATTGGTCATTGGAACTTTCTATCCAGGGGATTTGTGAATGTCTAGTTATAAAGATTTACATAAAATTAGTTTAAGTTCCTTTTATGGGTTTGGCAGGAGGTGGCTAAGTCCCCCTTCTCTCGCCACTGCCACCTCGTGGCAATCTTCAGTCTTCAACAGATCGCGGTCCAGGGTGGATGCAACGTCCCGTGGAGGGCCATCATCGTTGTTCATATTAGCTACAGTACTTCTGGTAATGATAGTTTTTTTTATCCTAAACATTTTTCGCTTTTCCCCTCCGTATGTCCCCGGACCATTTTTGGTGCAGGGCTTAACCCAGCCATCATTAGCTTCACCCGCCATGCGATCCTTCTGCCACGTGGTCCAGAACTTACAGCACTGGCAGACTCTAGCCCATAGTTTTATTTAGTGGTCGAGCATACATCTACCGATAGCAACAGATTTTGTAGTTACCGTCAGAAGGGGTGACTTCGGTCACAGGGGTGACTATGATCACATAATCTGAAAAAACTAATAATATGAATTTTTCGCAATACAAAATTTATTTTATGTAATTTTTTTCAATAATCATGTGTGACTATGATTCATTAGTATAAAAAATAATGGTTCTGCAAATACTGAATAATATTTTCCGTAAAAAAAATTACCCATGATTGTACAATTTTTTTATGGTTTTTGCTATGTTGGATAAACTGCTCTTGTATAATTTATGAAACAATAAGGACGCTGGTTGATGGTATTTTAGCTGTGTTAGCAACAGCATGCTGCACATGTTGGTAAGTTTTCGTTAAAAAGTATTACATTTTAGAGAAACTAAAATTTATTTTATAAAATTTGGTTATTGTCAAGTAATTTTTGGGGTGACATCGGTCACAAAGTTGAAATGACCGATGTCACCTCATGTTGCTTTGTCTTGCTTTCTTAATCCAATCCATTCATTATCTTGCATGATAGTAGTCAATTACTTGTTAAATTAATTTATATATATATATATATATATATATATATATATATATATATGTCATATTAACAAAAAAGGTTATTTCCTATTAAATTTGCAAAAGATAATATTTCACAAATGCCAAAATCACAACAATCAAAAACTTAACAGAATTGCTATATGCAGGAATAAGAAAATAAATGTTCAAGCTGGAAGAAGTATCACAGCTGATGATTTAACCTCAACTCCAGGCCCATCAATGAGTGCAACAGCAAATAATATGACATCAAATTCAGGTGTCTCTAAGCAGTGGCGTAGCGTGGGTGGGGCGAAGGGGGCGGCCCGCCCCGGGCGGCAGCCCGCGGGGGCGGGTCGCCGGTGAAGCGGGTTGAGATCTGATCTATGATTCATTCATTACATGTGTCAGACACACTATAATGTTCCATTTTTATCTAAAATTTTGCGCACCAACTATTTTATAATATTTATTTAAAAGAATGTTACACCCCTCGTGCCTCAAAATAGAATTATTTGGAATTAATTAAAAGAGCCTTGGAAGCAAGCTGGAAAAAAAAATACGTTAAATGAAATGATTTACCAGAGGCGACACGAGGTGGGAACAAACACAATTTAGGAACTTCCAGTAACAAGCGAAGGGGAAGTTGTAGGATCGTTATAATCAATAAAATAAAAACTACACGATTAACTTGATCTATAGTTTCCCTGTTTTATTTGCCCTGATTCATTATCATGTTTCCATTATTTTAACATACACACAAAAGGTTTTAACAATATTCAACGATTAACAAAAGGAAAACGAAAATAGGCCGGCCTGTGCTTACTGAGAGCAATTTACATTCGTAGTTTGACATATAAACATTTGCATTATGACTTTCACACCCAAAGTTGGATGGATTCGATTATTACATTGATAATTAGTTCTATTAGTTTTACAATTTCTTGAGTAAAACACTGGTCGCTGGTGAGTTGGTCATCCGGCTGAGATAGTACGTCGCTAGGTAAAGGGGAAATGTTGAAATTACATTACCACCCGGGGTCTTCAAACGATCACGGCGGGTGGTAGAAAGTTTCTTCTAATGTTTTTTCCCACGGAACAGGGAAGGGGGGAGGCCACGAGATGAGAGTATCAATCTCTCCCGGTCATCGAACCCTGTCAAAACAGGGGAGTTGCCCAGCACGCTGCAGTCGTGGAGTCAGCCAGGCTCGGGAGCTCGCGAATTGCGCGGCAGGACGCGGATGATTTCTTCATAATAATAAAATTTCAAAGAGAAAATTAAAAGCTAAAAAAAAATAACTATTACATTGCAGACGGACTAAACTACTTGAAAAGATTTTAGGGATAGCATCCCTCAATTAGGCGACTACATAGTCGGTTGCGGCCGGATGGAAGTTTTGCAAAGTCTCGTCAACTCGCCGATAATCAAACGATCCGTCTGCAGTCGCGACGCGAGGTGGTCTGTGTCGCTGGAAGTTGCGTCCCGTAATTAAAAATGCCCACCGGCTCTAACAGGTGGAAGAGGGGGGGTGTCTGGGCCGCCGAAAAATACCGAAGTTGCCCGAATGCGGGCGGAAAAAAAAACTCTAGCAGGAGTCTTGAAGTTGGCCACACTGGGCGACCGTAGCGATCTCTGTCGGAGGGGGTCTGAGTTGAAAACAATCGACTCGACCACGGCGTCCATATAACACAAGGCAAAGCAGGTGCTGCTCCCTGGCGGCCTACAGGGCAAGTTGGCTGGGTGGTTAGCGAGTTTGCCGCTAGGTGTCGCGGGGTGGTCCATCCTGGCACACACATTTTTTTTATGCAAGGCATCCTGGGAGACGGTCGCTGTTGTCCAGGGGGTTACGACCGGTCATTGGTCTTACTTGGTACTGAGAGGGGGGGGGGGTAAAATGCAACGTTGGTGGGAAACTACGCCCCGTCGTGGCTACCGAGGGGCGAATATAACACTACGACGTGATGAAAAAGGCGGATCTCAGCTCGTCTCTGCGAACTGGTCGCCTGCAAGCTACAGCCTTGCCTATGCAGTTAGAGTCACGAAGGGAAATAATATAACTGGCTTGAGGCGTGACTGAAGGCGGGGGAAATGGTAAGCGGGCTGCCAGTCAGTGATTAGACCAGCAGAATATCCGATACGCCGATGCGAAAGGGGCTCCAGAGCACTGAGACAAAGTTTAACTCAGAGGAGTACACCGGACTAACAAATTAAAATTTCACTATAGTAGGGCAAATAAAATTTCTACACAAAAATTTAAAATCATAATAAAAATTTAAAATATCTCGTGTTGAATTTACTAATTAACGGCACATACTTCCCCCCTGAAAGACGGAGTCAGGGTGGCCCACTTGAGCCACCAAAAACCTGGGTTCCAGAAACTTACCCTGTACCAGGATCTACTGTAGTAAACTACTTACATATAAAAAAAATATCTTGATCAAATCGAAGGTATATTATAATTAATTAATTAACACTTAACGATGAATGAAGTAATGAGGAAAGTTGATCTCAGATGTTGGGAATGGTGTCACGTGACAAAACTCTAAAGATGGGCACTGTGAGGCGGGCCGAAAAGCACTGAGGCCAAAACAAGGGAAATGCGTCCTTGAGCACTCAGTGATATATGGGGATTGGAACCCCTGTATATGGGTATGGTAACCCGTAACTTACAAAATATATTTGGGAATAGAACCCCTGTACAATTGTCTTTCCATAAAAGGCCGAAGGCATTGGGACTTAGCCCTGCACAATCAGGCCATGGAGAAGACGGACAAATTTGCTGCTTCCCCGAAGGTAAAACAGATCCTCAGTCCCAGAGTGACACAGGGCCTAAGGGTAAGATTCCCTTGGCGGGTTTTTAAATTATCGGTGTTGGAACCCTAAAAGATCAACAATCCGTATGAATGAATGAATTTAAAAAAATTAAATATTCGACAAATTTAGAAATTTTAGCGCATACAACTCTGATGTTCAATATAACTAACTAATATTTATTATTTAAAAGTTGTCTGCAAACAAAACAATAAATTAACGACTCTTCGCACTCAAATTTAAAATACTTAAGATAACCAAACGTAATAATGTCCATGCTACTTTATTTTCTTACATTAAAATATCTCAATTGCCTTATAATTAATTGAAAAAAACTAATTATGTTTTATCTCTCACGGTTATTCTTTGTTCTTACATATTTGTCTTGCTGAGAAACTGAAATTTAACCTGCGACCCTCGCTTCTATCTTTCTTGGGCCGTGTTTCCAATAGAACAGTATTCTTGAAATATATCATGTTCCGCATTATTTTGAGATTCGAGTTACACAATTCTTACTCCCTTGCGCTCTCTGGTTCATTGTTTCTTTCCAAAAGAAAACAAAAATTCTAAATAAATAAATCTTGCGGATTTAAGACGCCAAATATCTACTTTCAAATTTTCAGTTTTTTCCCCTTCTACATTGATATTTATTGCGTGCTCAAAAACTCTTGAAATGGCAAAAAAGATGCAACATCTTAACAAAATATACGACGAATCAAATTAATTATTTTTTTAACGCATACCTTGTATTGTTTGTACGTAAGTGACCTGTAATTACCTCAACTTAACGTTTGTAGAATTAAAGCGTGAGATATTTTTCTGTTTTGTATTCTCACCGTGTCCTCTTTTTTTCCCCCCCATTAGTATCACAAACAAACAAATTTAAAAGTAAAAAAATGAATGTGGGTATTTTTGGCATAGCAATCAGTCTATTAAAATTACGAAACATTCGTAATCTAACATACGCAAGATTATAATAGTGAATCATAATGTTTTTCTATTGAAAAAGAATGAGAGTGACAATTATATTTTTAGAAGTCGATGATTATTATGTCCGTTTTGTTTTGTTTCATCTGCAGTATATTCTGATTTTTTTATCAAAAATTATTGGGTTTTGTCTATTCCCGAAGATGCTTTCCTGAAATACCAATTATACTTTAAAGTCAATAGCCGTATAAATTTTACACTTGACTTATTTTATAGGAGCATTACCTCTAAAAATGTTTCATTCTTGTACACACACACACACACACACGCACAATTATATATACATGCAACAGCTGCTTAGTTGTAAATTTACATATGAACATAAAAACAGCACGCGTATAGCGCACATAAAGTTGGCGAACTTGTATGTACTGTGTTGTGTACCATCTTTGCTGTGCACCGATGTCTGTTCGCAGCCAATCAGCAAACATATTTTTTACTTTGGAATCATCCGGCATATATGAAAGTATCATTAAATTACTTTTTTTTCAATTAGGGGCCTAGCTAACTATGAGTTTCATATGTAACTTTTAAAGATAATGGATGAAAATATTATATGAATGGTTTGTAGGTAATCATTCCGAACTACCCTAAATGTCAGCGGGGTGCTCATGAACAGAGTCACACCGGTGGGTGATCTAAAAAAACTATTTAAAAGAAAATATTTGATTAATGCATTGAAATATTTTTTAGTTTACAGAAACCACTGGTGTGTTTCAAGCAATACCCCGCCTAGCAAAGTCGTTATATTGTACATTTCGCGCTCAAAACACCTTCGCCTTGAAGCCTACAGATCCAACTCTTGCAAGCGGCTTGACTTGTCTGTGTTATTGAGTTTGTATGATACAAGCGACGCTCGCTGGTGCTTCAAGCACGTTATCGCCTCTAAGCGCAAGGCTGTGCTTCTCGTCGGGCATTGGTCAACTGTCAAACATGAGCGGTAACCATAACTTTAGTTTGCGGAGAAATAAGGGTAGAGATGTAACGCAAGGCCCTTGAGTGTTTTTTCAGGTGTCTGTACCGGGCGTACCATGTCTAAATAGCTATTATTCAAAAATTTTACCTTTTGGCTCCTTTTAATATCCTAAAAAACATAAACGCCCTCAGCTTATCCTCTAATGCTTTTCGTAAACAGACACTACGTGGATGTTGTGAGTGGTTTCTTCTGAAGGTCGGTGTGTGGGTCCGGGTAGGCTGGGTCGTCGCATTGCGTGACATGCACACCTCCAGGTGTTACCGCGCTGTTTACAAAAGCTCAAGATTTATTGATAGTGTTTGATTACTGGTGTCATTTAAGAGGCATTGCACTTGCCTGCGCGAGTTTCGTTCCGTCGTTTCTTCTACAACGTGTGCTTTTAAAGACAGTGAAAAATGCTTTCAAGGACCTGTTTAGGTAAGAAAAAATTCTACACAAAGTGTTGTAAATAGTACAGGGAAGTGTTTTCCTTGATATTTCACCGTTAAATTGTAGGATCGCCGCTTGACGTCCAATAGAGACGTGTTACCGACGCGAAGACGGCACGTCAGTTCTGCGCCCGGAGCGTTAAGGCTGTGAGGTGTGTGTTGCGAGGGCCAATATCGCCCTTATCGCTCGACCAGCCAGGCGGCCACCTGGAGCCGGACTCACTTTCATACGTCTCCTCCGGCCGTCAATAAGGTCACCTGCAGCCAATCAGACGGCCCGTCCGCCAAAATCCTTTACGAAGATTTAACTTTCGATGGACGGGCGGATGATGATAACCGCCAAAATGTTAGGAAGATACATATTTTGCCGGCCACCTTCAACATCTTTTAAGGTTTTTTTAAGTTTGTTCATTTGTTTAGCTGCTTCCATTAAATGTTATTCACTTAAGTTTTGATCTGTTTTTTTTAACAACTTAAAATAGTTTAATAACTATTGGAGCGAAAGAAAAATTGAGTTTAATGGTTTATTAAGTGCTAAACTATCATGTTCGTCATACAAAATAAATTTACACCAGTATTGAAGATTTATAGTTAGAGACCTGCAAAATTCGCGGATTCATTCGGTGATAGGCTAGAATTCAAGCACATATACCTCTTAGATAATTTTGCTATTGGCTTGCTGTTCATCTGGACGAATCTCAACCAGTTATAAACCCTCAACCAAAGAAGGATCGAATCACAGACAAACCAGCTGAGACGACTTACAAGTCGACAGCCAATGAACATGCGTTATTTGCCCGAGTGTGCAGTCTATCCTGAAGGACATCGAAAACGCGAATTTCGCAGGTCTCTATTTATATTCTATTAGCAGCGTTAAAATGGAAGAATGTATTGTAAGTATAGTAGCTAGTATTATTCGCATTATTTATAGGTACTATGGCGTGTTGTGTACTACTTTTTTGTAATAATACTACTGTTGTGGTAGTTGTAGTAGTGTAACACTGTTCACTTTGAGTATTCTTTTCCTCTATAATTTTATTCTCCTTGGGAAATTACTGTAATTATTTTTATTGGGCTCCTCGGTTTTATAATTATTTATCAATACTGACTTGCTAGTGATGTAGTTTTGCAAGACCCAGGAGATAAATTCTAGATGAGTGAGACAACTAACATAAATTTAACATAAACAAAATAAAACTGAGGATAAATGATCATAGTATGTAGTGTATAAATGTTGGGGAAAATGTATCAAGTAAATATGTAGAACTGTAATAACAAACTATTATGGTTATGGAGCACAAAACACAAAACACATTTAATATCACAAGAACACTAAAATGACACATACATATACCCTTACACTATAATAAGATTAAATATACACACAAAAACACACTAATAAAGGCAGTTAGCTTGATATGGAAAGAAGTTAAGATAATACATAAAAAATAATATTTATTTAATTTGGGTGTTATTAAGGCAGACCTGGTGATGTTTATCTGGATCAAACGTCTGGATTTATGGTGGGATAGATTATTCAACAGTTCATTAACTGAATGTAAAGAAAAATAGTCCAAAAACGATTTCCTCAAATTTAAATGTTAAATGTTTTATTTTATGTCGTTGTATCTCAAGTGAACTTTAAATATTTACCGCGGCTAGTTGATTCATCGGGAGCATGATCCCTAGACACGCAGACCACTGGTCTATTATTCCAGCTAAATTACGTAATTAACTCAAATATTAAATAGTCAGTGCTATTATAGACGAAATTATCATTATTCTGACACGTCGCACAGCTCGTGTTGCAAAGAAAATCTCCAACAAAGTTATTAAATATTATGTGGCCTTAGGAATCTGATCGTAGATAAAATGTCGATGGTGTAAGCGTCATTCTAATTATGTTAATAACTAATTACCAACAATATATTTCCTGCCACATTTACTCACAGCACGCCCCGGCAACATGTAGAATTGGATGCACTAGTATTTATTACCACCAGTAATAAATTAATTAAAATATATATAAAAATTGCTACACGTCGGCATCGGGCTAAGCCTTACGTCGGATGCTTCAGACATTTTTTTTTCTATTCTCCAATTTCTCCCTGTTGTACAAAAGTCTCATTGTTAACTTCAAAAATCAGATTAATGATTGGCTGATGTAACAACATAACATTAGGCCTTCGTACACAAGTACGCAGCAAGATACAGGTAATTGAGAAAATTATAATGAATTAATAATAAATAACAATCAAATATTAAAATATCATAAACAATTTCAAACAAATTCAGTTCAGGATAGATTTTAAATGATGTGCTGTAAGAGGTGTAATGTCTATTGTTGATGAAATTGGAAATTAGAGTTTATATTGTTCGTGGCTGTAGATTATTGACACTTATTAAACAATATTATATAACTATGCCATTACAATAATAAAATATTACAATACAACAATTAATTAAACAATAATAATAAACAAAAATCTGAACGACAACTGTTGTTATCGTACAGTATTTGACAGGTGTGCGGATGATTGTGGATCGCTCGGATTGTTGGCGGACGGACGCCGAAGGAACTGCCAGGAGTGACGCCGCTGTCCGGGTGTTTGCGGCGGAGCGACGCCTGCGCCTGCGCGGTGGGGGAAGGGGGTGAGGCGTCCGGACGCCCGGCAGGTTCGCTCGCGCGCCAATCACGCGCGGCGTCCGGGCTCCAGTCGAAGGCCATTATCTGGCGGCGCCAGGCTGCCTCCCCCCTGCCCACTCCATGTACCTGCTGACTGCTCTACACAAACCCAGCCTCGCCCGTCGTGCTGGGACATCGCAATGTTCAGCCATTGTTAGAGACCGGAAAAATTCGCGAATCCATTTCGCGATAGGCTAAAATACAAATATAAATACCTCAGTGCTGCCTCTGCTATTGGCTCACAACTCACCTGGATGACTCTGAGCCAATGAGAAACACTCAACCAAAGCTGTGTCGAATCATAGACTGCTACGTTGGGACGTCTCACAAGACAGCAGCCAAAGAGTGGGTGAGATTTGACCGAGTGTACGTAGAACTATAAAGTTCATCCTAAAGATCATTGAACCCGCGAATTTTTCCGATCCCTATTTATAGTTCTACGTACACTCAGTCAAATGCCACCCTCTCATTGGCTGCTGTCTTGTGAAGGTGTCCCAACGTAGCGGCCTGTGATTCGATACAGCTACGATTGAGTGTTTCTCATTGGCCCAGAGTCATCCAGGTGAGTTGTGAGCCAATAGCAGAGGCAGCACTAAGGTATAACTTATTTGAATTTCAGGCTGTCGTGAAATGAATCCGCGAATTTTTCCGGTCTCTAGCCATTGTTGTGGACCTGGGACAGGGGTAGTAGACTTTCGAGTGGGATGGGCCGAATGCTGGGTAAACAGCTTCTCCTATGTATAAGAGCCGCCACGTGTAGTTTCTCTGTATCTAAACGGAATTTTAAGATGATAAAAATAGAGTTAAATTAAAAATATTTTATTCACAAATTTAACATTAAGTCTTAAAAATAAAGGCTGCTGAAGGGGAAAAAAACACGTGAATGTAAAAAAAATTCTAGTCATTAGTAGAGCTCAGCTGATAAAACAATTGAAAACCTAAATTATTTCAATTAATTAGTTATTACAATAAAAAAGTCCCTGGGTGAGTGAGATGGCGGCGGTGCGATGGTAGGCGCGAGTGTAGGTTGAGACATGCCTTGTGATTGGGCCGCTTCATTTTGTTTGTGTTTTTGTTTGTGCTGCGTCAGCGCAGTGGGTTGCAGAGCCGTGACACCCTAGCCGTCGTCTGCCGACCCCTGACCTAGGACAACTCCTACGTATGTTGCACTACATAAGCATTGCGTTTTACGTTTTTTTTTTAGCTAATTTCGTATCAACGGTTTTTTTTCGAGTCAGTGACCACGGAATAATTAGCCTGGAAAAAGTTTTAATTGTTAATATTTGACGGATTTGTTACATACAAAACCTGTCTCATGTAACTCTTCTCAAATTTTATTAGTTATCATAAGTTGCACCAATGGTACACGCATCTTTCCATGACTGTTGTTCTGTCTACAGTGATTTTAAACAACTTTGTGTGGCTGACAGTGTTCGTAAAAAAAAACTTTTTGTGTTCTTTCGCGAGCGATGATTGGGAAATGGTTACCTCTGACTCTACTTTTAAAGACCAGTCAAATGCAACATCACGTTACATGAAATGGCTTATATATCCGGCTAATATTAAAAACTAAAACTTTTGCCAGACTAATTGTTTATTTCCTGATTATTCACAGCTGGGTAACGCATATAAGATATCATCTTTAACCTCAATTTTGAAGAACGTCTTTAAAAACAATTTGAATTAATTAACAAATCATTTAACTGTGCATTTTACCTGTCAATCTCTTGGCAGCCGCTGAATCTCATTCTAATACAGAACAAATTGATATACTAATTGCGTTTCCCACATTTATAAATAAATCACTTACTAGTATTTTTTTTGTTTTGCCACGTCGTGTAAATAAAATTTTTACAAAACAAAATACATATAAAATTTGTTTGCATGAGTAAGTCCTTTCCATGTTTTTTTTTATGTTTTAAATTAAACACAGTTAAATTTGTAGAATTTTCGATTGGATTGATTTCTCCAAATATATATTTTACATAATTTGCCTGGGTGCGATTTTTAACATTTTTGTAAACTACTGAAAAGGAGACTGAAATATATTAAAATACTGAGATCTATGTGAGATTTTTTTTTTAATTTCTTTCAAAATAATATTTATTTTATGGAGCTGCCAAGATCCTTTTATTTGTGAGAGTTTTGAGAGGCACTAAGTTAAGAGATGAATTTTTTTTTCAAAGGATTTATATTTACAAAATATTTAGTGTAATATTACGTGATAAATTTTGATATGATTTGTACGTATGAGTTAAATACATTGTTAGTATTTCCGTATAAAGTTATTTTCAATGTGAACTTACCGCTCCACACAAGACTCCAGCGTCTACGTATTTGCGTCCGCGTCCATCAGAGAGTGCCGCATAGAAAGCAGTTGTCAGGAGATAGCTTGCTGTGACATAGTTAGTCACTTCTTTACCTCATTTTCGCCATACTTCAACGTTCTGAATATTGCATGAATACCATTTAGTATAAATTTAAATGTGTCTTATACATCCAGTCAGTTCACTGTAATTTATTTTTGTAAATTGGAAAAAATTATTTTTGTAAATTTACAGGCATTTGTAAATTTGTACAGTTACATGAAAACAAGCATTTCATTTAAAAAAAATAGTGTTTACAGTAATAAATTAATAAGGAATGAGAGTAGAAACAAAATTAAGTCCTATTATTGAATATTCTATAATCTCTTCCGTGGTTCAAGAAAATTATGCTTGAATGAAACAAGATAAAAAACATTTCCGATTGCAATTAATGAAATATAAAGTGTTCAATGAAATCCTCAACTAAATAAAAGCTACTTTAAGTGTTTGTTTCAGTCATCACACTAAAATATCAGATGTCTCTATAATGTTTCGGTGGTACATTACACTATTTATTCTTCATGCCTCTAACCCCACTGTTTCTCTAGACATTTTAAAACTGTTGTTAAGTATAATTTTATTTCTTTTTTCCAATAAAATTAAAACTATATCTGTATTCTGGTCATAAATTTATGTAAGCTGTAAAAACAATTCAGAAATTCAAACCCTCAAAATATAATTTTGCTTCATTTTGTAAAAAAAATTTTAAATATCATAATTTAGATAGGATGTAAAATATTTATAAAAAAACCTGCTGCAAGAACTGTTTGACATCTGTGTGCCAGTCTGTGCATTGTGTTGTCACGTCTATTGTCACTTTATGCATATCTTAAATTGTATGTTATTTTTAACTTTTTTGTGCAATTTTTGTATTTTTGCTTGTTAATGTATGTTTTCGTGGTTTTTTTTTTTCGTGTTATTCTGTAAATGGCCTTCAGCTGTAGGATGACACACAAAACCAAACCAAGTAAATAAATAAATAAAATATAAGTGCACGTGAGTATAAATAAGATTCAGGCGAATCCTGACACGACCTAGGCTAGCCTTGTCAGGATCACTTGTCACATGTCGCGAGGAAGCTGTGCTTCTCGAATCTGAACCTACCAATAGGTAGGGGCAGGCATTTTTCGCGAAAAGATTTAAACACTTATTAGACTGCAACAAGGTATACTCGCACATGTGGTTTCTTCCTTGTGATTGGCGGCCTTCTACGAGAGAAATCGTTGCCTTATTTGACCCAGCCACTCAGGACGCGTTTGCTTCCGCACTGAATCACTGTGATTGGTGTTGTTAGATACAATCGATATGTACCTGGGAGAAACTCACCCAATCACGAAATACAGACGATGCCATACTGTTTTAACTTTGATCTAGTCTCGAAATCTTTTCGCGAAATCTGCAGGCTACCAATAGGCAATGGCTCAATTCCCTCGTATGATATCGTGCATTGTAACAATATTCTCATTACAAGAAAATAAGTATGAGATTAAAATGGGTAGCTATTTTATAATGTAAAGTTTAATTTTTTTCCCTAAAGCCAAGTCATTAACTTACCTTTAACGTGACCGCCCAAATAATGAAAAGATCCACCCCAAAAAGGAAGCCAGTTTTGCTCTTCTGAAAGGATGCAGAATTATGAGTTTACGTTTCTCCATATGTTTTGAGAAAATGGTGATTGTGCAGAGAATGGTTTTAAAAGTAACTCGTAAAATTTAAGGGTACATCCTCTCTTTCCTTTAGTATATATTTATTGAATAATTACCCCATCCAAGCTATTATTTATTCTTATAATAAATTTATTTTATTTTTAAACCCTACTTTACAATTATTGGTAAAAGTTAAGGCAGTAAAATTCATAACCGTAGAAAGCCGGACGGTTTACAACAATGATGTTTGATTATCATCAAACAAAATTAGTAGTCCTTATAAACCCTGATAGTTACTTGTTTATTGCGAGGACTAATCGATTTTTTTTACACAATTTACAAATCTTTTTTGCCGTAAAAAGCAAGTTCTACAAGTTTTCTCAATTCTACGTCCACAGTACAAAAATACGCCTTGTCAGATGTTTGTATATTAGTAATTTATCTTCAAGAGTTATAGTAAATAGTAAAAAAGCGTTTCTAAGATATTTACGCCTGTTTGTTTTTTGCAAAGTTAATAGTTATAATTATTTTTGCACTTTGTTCACGCGCCGGGTAACTTGGCAACAGCGTGGCCGTAGGGAGCATGGCAACATTGCCGCGGGGCTGTCGACCAAGGCACATATTAACCCCGACGGTAAACGAGTTTGACCCTTCACAGGAAAAGAAACGGGAAAAAAAGGGGGAGGAGGTGGGTAGGGAAACGACGTGGTGTGAGGGGTCCGAAGCCCGTAATGGACGTGTTATTTCAGGCGGGGGCGCAAATAATAATAAAAAAAAGATAGCGGAGGGCAGACGTAATTGCGGCCTGGCTGTCCGCACAACGGCCCCTCCTTGGCCCCTCATTTCGCGCGGCGCGATGACGGGGCGAGGTCAATATTTGAGCCCCGGGTCGATGGACTCCTATAAACTGCGCCTCGCGCCGTAACCCGGGCCTCATTTCGCAGCACCGGAGAACAGATAACCACGTCCTCCGTGGTGGCATCACCTTCGCCCCTGGAACGAGGCCGCGTGTTTTCATCAACGAAAAATCTAATCCGACGAGGAAAAAAAACAACTTTTAACTATAGTCCCGACGATAAAACTTGCCACCTTGGACTACGTTACACAGAATAATAATTTGAAAAAAAAAAGTCTTGAGCATGTTTTACCTTACCTTTAGAAATTCTCAAAATTGTGAGAATTTTGGTCAGGTAAGAAAAATAAATTAAAATTTGTTTGCTCGTGCAGGATTAAACAGCTAATGACTTGTATTTTGATGAAAATGTTAGTATAGACGGTTTCTTGTAATTTTGCTTCCAGTTACCTCAAAACGCCACGCTAATATTTGAACGAGTGTCAATCAAACCGAGAGGATCTGCTCCTTACTGATGTCACTTTCACGTCAGTAAAATTTAAAATAGGCTTTTTATTTTTCAAAATAATGATTTTTATACTGCCAAAACACCAGAATGGTTAAATTGTCATTTTGAGTACAGCCCAGTACAAGATTTTACACAATTGTTATAAAAAAACTAATAAACTTGCCATGATAATGCGTATAAATTAATAAAATTTAAAAAATTCTTAAAAACTATTTTTTTTATTCTTGTATTCCTCTGTTGGTCTCTAAGTTGTCCAAGTTTTGCTTGACTTGTTGCAACAGTCAGTGTATTCGTCTGTACTGTGATAAGAACTGTTCTGTTGAATTCCTCACGCGAGATTCTCTATGCTGTATGTACAATTAACATTTGACATCGGATGATTTGGGCTTGTTTTATTTTTCTTTGTTAGTTCTTAAGTTCTCTCTATGACATACTCAGGAAAAAAAATGTTTTGTTTTTTATACAAAAGATACCCTTTGAAACCAGTTGCCAAGAAATATTTTGTAATACTACAAGAAATATATTTAGTTTGGCACAACACATGGCTACGGTTTTTTGTATATATTTTATATTATTTTTGAGATAAAACTGAGTATTTCTTACGAAAATTAGCGCTTAATTTTATTTTTCAATTGATTTTTCATTGAAGCATAATTTTTTTAAACCATGGAATGTATATTCAAAATTCAACAATTAGCCTCTATTTTTTATCATTCTTATTAAAGTGCGCAGTTAATACTGGAAAGCTATTCAGGGAACTGTTTACAAATAACTTTTAACTATTGGAGGTAATGTGACTACACAAGGCATAAAATGCGCGGGCAAGAATCCGAACCCAGTGTTACTGCTTACAGTATTTTGTAGTGATAAAGTTTTTTTTCCCTTGTAAATTTAACAAATTTACTAATATTTGTAGTTTTAAATGAATATGTATGTTTCATGTACAAAAAACATTTACATTGTAGCTAATGTAGCCTCGGATACGTTGCGGTCCCTACACTGAGAGAAGGGTTTGTTTGCCTCAACAAAATATTTGTTTCTATATGGCGAAATAAATATATTTTGTTAATTCAAAAGAATATTTTGTAGTGGGAAATATTATGTTGATCCAACAAAATGATTTTGTCAAGTCAGATGTACCTATATTTGGTTAGGTGTAACAAATCATTTTTTGTTACTTAACGAGTTTGGTTAAACTAACAAAATATTTTGCTCCTCCAAGTAAATATTTGTTTCGCCATATATAAACAAACTAGCCGAACCCGCCCGCTTCGCTGGACGTGAAATAAGGTAACTACATTGAAGGCAAATAATTAAGTAATGACTGTTATACGCAAGACACCCATTAAAATTCGTATATTAGTTGTGTAGAACACCGCGTACAAACAGACAGACAGAAAAAGAACTAGGTACTGTTTTATTATAGTAAGATAGATAGATTTTTCTTACATGTTCGCATCCATGCAGTATATGAAAAATCAGCATGCAAAGCCCTATACCTATAACTAAACGTAGCTGCTGCCCACAACTTTTTCCGCATAGAATTTTGTATTATCTTGCACCATTTAGAAATTTAAACATTATAACATAACAGTTGATACAGTTGTAGTGTAGTTTTCTTATGTTCACATATTTCAGTCTTTGCAATAAAAATATGTTACAACCTAATTTTTGGGTAAATATGTTTCTACTTTCAAATGTAATGTCAGGAAGACACTTCATAAAATTTATTTGTAAACTACATTTACTGTTTTCCCGTCTTGAGCTAGAATGTAAAGATTGTCTGCATTACTGACCCGCTAGCAAGCCACATACATCTGGCCGTGGGAAAAACAATCAGACCTTCAAGTCAACACCAGCTGCCTTAAGTCTCTGACCCTGAGACGTATTTACTGTCATCGCTAAACAAACTGCTATTGGAAACTGTGTGCGCTTTAACACGAACGGGAAGTTATTCGGGATAATCGGTATGCGTGGTATGAAAACAGTTTCACCTGAGCCACATCCAGTAAGAATCTCAGCTTCGATTATATTTCGTTGTAGAGCAGTTACTTTAAGTCGGGTTTCATTGCGCAATTTTGGGGGAGTAAGGTTCCTATGAAGCATTATTGGAACACCGACTTTGAGAACAATTTTGTGAACAGGAAGACCACTTGCAGCGAGAGAACTCAAAAACTCAACTGGATAATTAGGGGCGTCGTCCTGATTAAGAACGCTGTTAAACGATGTGTAAGCCACTTCAGCCCCATTAAATTCGTTTAAAAAATTTTCATTGATTGCAGCAGCTTGGTCATTTCTTGGAGTGAGTATGGCACGTTCACATAACCACGTATGTTCCTGATGTCGGTAAGTTTGACAGATCCCCGAATACCGAACGTATGAGTTCGTCTTCCGAAGATACGACTCTGCCAAGTATTTCTGGAAGCGTCTCCTGACCGTGTTGCTCAGGGAGGGCACCTTCTCCAACTTTTAATAGAACGGAAAATTCTTGCACATGAGAATAACCACCCAGCTGTGCTCTCATGTTAATTGTTAATTGCAGTTTTTTTATTTGAGGCCAGAGGTAAGAATTCTTCAGTGAAGCTTTGATTTCATCGGCTCTAGTCCCTCGACTTACAACTGGTAGAGTTTGCCAAAAATCTCCTGAAAAGAGTAGTGTGACATTCCCCATTGGCCTTTCATCGCGCCTAATGTCCCGTAGTGTCCTGTCCACAGCTTCAACTGCTTTTTTATTCGCCATCGTGCATTCATCCCAAACTATTAGAGAGCAATCTTGTAACACTTTTGCCATATCACAATTTCTTGTTATCGAACATGTTGGTGATTCATTAGTGTCTTTATGAGAGCAGATTTAGATGAAATAAATCATTCAACGATAAAATATGTTTATTTAATTTAATTAAGCGGACGGGTTCGCTCCAAGGAGAAAATTGACGCGGCGAGACCTCGTGGACATAGAGAAATGACACACACTCACTATTTATGTGTCTATGAAACATGATTTTTTTTCTGCAATTTAAATTGTAATAATACAAAAAGGGTATTGAAAATTGAAACAAATATGGCGACACAACAAACTGTCAGGATCTTTATTTTTTTCTTACTCTCTACTTAGTTCCTTACAATAGCAAAACTTCATGTCACATGAAATTAACTGAGCAGAGAACAATGAGTAGTTGATTTGATGGTTTCCAATTGAAATGTTAGGAAACGAATAACTTATTTTTTTTTCTTTTTTTTTTTTTCACAATTTCACAGTGAACACAATACCGGTTTGTCACATGAAATTAACTGAGCAGAGAACAATGAGTAGCTGTCAAACAATGTATCACGCACCGGCGCCATCTACTTAAAATGTTGGTTTGTCCTGAATTTTTCCTGAATTTTCTTTGCTGTAAACCTCACGGAGCCTGAGACCTTTCCAACGACTGCAAAACCGTGGAAATCGGTTCGTGCGTTCTGGAGTTATAGCGTCAGGAAGGAAAACCCGACTTATTTTTATATAGTAGATATTTGTTTGATTCAAACAAACCTTTTTCTCTGTGTATGACTCGCTCTGCGGATATTATTTCTGATGCACTGCGCGTCTGCCGGACGGGAGAGGGTAGGGTCATCTGGGATGGACTGAACAAGCGAGTGAAGTGCAGGCAAGTGACTCGCAAATCACTGTGATGACGGCGTGTGTGTGCAAAGCGAAGCTTGTTCGCGTGTTGATGTGCCTGTAGGCGATGAAAGCTACAGTCATGTCTCATGTAACTTGTCTCAAAATTTGCAGTCCTAAAAAGTAGTAGGTACCAACGGTTTATGTATCCTTCTGGAATTTTTTGACGAGAAACTTCTTTGCTGAGGGGGGCTATAATATCCGAGCGTTACGAAAATTCCGATCGCATGAGGGGAATAGTCAGGCACGTGGTGGGGGAACCAGTAGAGGAGAGTGCGTCAGCGGCGACGCCACTCCAACGCAAGCTCTAGCGGTCGAATGGTGGGAAGACAGCAAAAAAGGGGGGGAGAGAGGTACGTAGCGTAGCATGCTGTATGCTTGTTGTATCGGCCGGAAGAGGATACGACAGGGGAGAGGTAGAAATGACGCAGCAGTGATGCTACGGAATTCTCTTAACACTGCTTATGTTTGTCTACTCCTCAGTTTTCATAACGGTTAACGATTGGTACAATCATATTTTTTATATTTTATTTAAAGTATCTACAATTTATTTATTTTTGTTGAAAAGATTTATTGATTTTTGCATTTAATTTTATTTTTTATGTTAATAGTGTGATTGAAAATGTAAAAAAAAAAAAAAACAATATTTATAGATTTGAGAGGTTAGTTTAATAAGAGTAAAATTTATTTTTGGTATGTGAACACTGTGATTTGAAATGTCAAAAGGCTGGAGAGATTAACTTTATTAGTGTAATTTAGGTTCAATTGGAGTGTTTTTTTCTTTGAAATCAAATCCATATCCTTACTATTATCAATTATTCTTTTGTTCAATAAAAAATGCTAATAATAATATCTCTAACCATATCTAAAGAGCAAGAAGTTTCACTTCTGCCGCACAAGCACTCCACGCACAAACATATTTTTTCTGTCAATTATGTTTGTAAACAACTTCATATGAGTGTCAATGTACATAAAAACACCATGTATTGCTTTGCAAGTAACATTTTGGAAACTGTTACCACTGGTACTACTTTTGAGAACTGTCAAATTTGAGACGTTAAATTACTAAGATTTTTTTGTGATATTTGCGTCGTAATGGTTGGACACAGAATTATGTAAGTGTATTTGGTTCAAATTGTTGGTTATATTTTTTTATAACGTACGGTGTTAAGTTTGTGCGAACCGATAAAAGCCAAGACCCAGTGGACACATGCATAGATTATTAGTAGGGACATGTATATTTTCGCGAAACGTTTTCAAGAGTAGTTGGGTGTTAAAACAGTACAGCATCGTCCGTGTCTCGTCATTGGTTGAGTTTTCACATGTCTCCTGTGGGCACACGAATCACATCAATCTGTGCGGAAGCAAACGCGTCCTGATTTTCCAGGTCAAATACGGCAATATTTTCTCTTGCAAAAGGTCACCAATAACAAAGAATAAACCACTGGTGCAAGCATGTCTTATTGCATTCTGATGGGTGTTAAGATATTTTCCTAATTACTAGCATATATACGTGCATGACCCAATTGAAGTGTTTTTTATGGTGTGGGAATATGTGTACTTGGATATTAAGTTCCCAAAATAGGGTAAACGTTCGTGTGGAAAGAGAGCACCAAATTTACTTGAGCTAAAGATATTTTAAGCTTTAAGCAATTATCGTGGACTGCTGTACTAAATCAAACTATTATGTCAACTTACGCAATCATAGCTTGAGGCAAAGGAAAGTATTACTCAATTTGAATAACCTGCAATGTTTAGTTTCGATTTTTCTTACTAGGCTGTGAAGGCAGGCA
This sequence comes from Bacillus rossius redtenbacheri, assembly GCF_032445375.1. Taxonomy (NCBI): domain Eukaryota; kingdom Metazoa; phylum Arthropoda; class Insecta; order Phasmatodea; family Bacillidae; genus Bacillus; species Bacillus rossius. The sequence continues at coordinate 5,044,225 of NW_026962010.1, read as the reverse complement.
ACCAGTATTACTCAATAATGACGTTGTGAAGTCGACAGTCATTGCTTGATTACTACTTAAGTTGGGAAAAATCTTGGAATTTGATGATACCAGAGCTATTAGCGAATTAAATTCTTGATATGCTCCTCATTGGTCCTCGAAACCTATCATTGCTCATGCCTTGCTGTAGCCTACTATCACACTGATTAGAAATAGCTTCCATCATTCTGGGTGACGCGTGAAATAACAATTAACAGTTATTTGCGAATATACTTACATCCATGCAAACCATAGTGAACATATGTGTTATGTATTTTAAAAAAATGTTTTTGATGGAAGTAATTCCTAGAGCATTAACGATGTAAAGCTTTAAAAAGCACTTTACTTTATTGAAGCGTATTTACAAGTTATTAAGCTAATCGGCGAGACTTTGCAGATGTGAAATCCTTCTTTTAATGGTTTTACTCGGAGAAGTGTGAGCTGTGTGGCTGTAAATGGGGAAATGCTTTTTCACTTATTGGATGCTGCTCTGATCCGTTTCACATTTAAAATTTACAGAATCATTTCATCAGCTAAGAGAATACGTCTTTGTAATTTTTATGTAAGACATGTTAATGATTTAATAATAATATTTCATGGGGAATTTACTTTCCGAGGACTAAGTCTATATTTACTTGGAGTGAAACTGAGACTGGATTCGTATTTCGGAGGACTCGGGGTAGGGCCCGGAAAAATTCGCGGGTTCAATGACCTTTAGGATGAACTTTATAGTTGTACGTACACTTGGTCAAATCTCACCCTCTCATTGGCTGCTGTCTTGTGAAGGTGTCCCAACGTAGCGGCCTGTGATTCGATACAGCTTCGGTTGAGTGTTTCTCACTGGCCCAGAGTCGTCCAGGTGAGTTGTGAGCCAATAGCAGAGGCAGCACTGAAGTATAACTATTTGAATTTCAGGCTGTCATGAAATGAATCTGCGAATTTTTCCGGTCTCTAACTCGGGGTTATAAATCTCGGTCCATATGTCATGGTTTCAGTTTCCCATCATGTCCCAACATCACCTTCCCGACAGCCTTGAATTGTGTCGTAGTTGTCATTCCGTTACCGATGACTTTGTTATCTGCGGTTCTCCGTGGCCTTGACCGTTAACGGGGTCAAGGGTCACTTGTCGAGGGTTGCGGGCTTTAACGTGAAAACGTCCTTTCGCTAGTTACAGTGATGTTCCCGAGCGGTCACCCACCACGCTCGATGATGCTTAACTTCGGTGATCGGACAATTAATTCTGTTCAATAGGGTTTTATTTTTATTTTGCACATATATCACTTTACAGCTCTGGTGTTTACATCAAGACACTCCAGCACTCATTGCTCTTTTGCCTAATAGATGTTGACAAATATTTACATTTCTAATTTGGTAATCGTAAAAAAACATGAGTTCAATTAAAGGAAAATTAAAAAAAACCTTTAGTACTGATTTTGGGGCCTCCTTGGCTCAATGTCTTTGCTTTGAGGATATGTCTAAATTATATTTACTCTTGATATTATTTACATAAACCCAGATCTATTTTCTTTCACTGGTTGTTAAAATATAATTATAATTATTACACTGGCTCTAATATTAAACTATATACATTCGTGGCACTGCGGGGGGTGAGAACCGCTGTATTCATCGTGATATAGTCGGTCGAACTTCCGTGTGCTATCAGATTTCAATCGCTAATAACTACGAGTATAATAATGCGTCAATAATGGTTGAGCCCACAACAATGTTTGTGGCGCAGTATTTGTTTTGCTGTGACATTGTATCAGTGTAGGCGCATGCGCGTGATTGCTATGAATTAGCTTTGAGTATAATTATAAATTGGCGTAGCGTGGAAAAGCGATATGCTAGGACATTGGTTCGGGTGTCATTTATAAGGATTTGTGGAGACTTACCAGGACACAAAGTAAGATAATAGAAATATTCGCCGGAATATAAATGAAAAAAACTTCATTAATTTAAAAATTACAAAATAATTTAAGGTGTCTCATATACTCGTAAATATGCTCGAAATTATAGAAAACGCAATTCGGAAGAGTGATCGCGTCGAAAGGAATCTAAAAGAGCCTAAAAATTCCAGTACCGAGCGAATCCGAGAACTACGGCAGCGTCGAAAAGGAAATGAAAGAAAGGTGCAAAGCGATTACATTACGTAGCTGGCCCATCGGCATACAGCGGCCAGCGACAGTCCAGACGACTACGGATCACATAACAATTGTATTAAAGAGATTGATAATATTAAAATACACATTAATACGAAACATTAGTTATGATTTTATTTTTCCCGACGTTTTTGCGAAAATTCTACGACGCGAACCAGAACTGCGCCTTTCTCTCTTTTTTTTAAATTAATTCTTAAAAGAAAACTTGCTTTTTTTTATAAATCTTTATTAAACGTTTCGAAGCTGGATTCCACCGCTATATCAAAGATAAAAATATAAATTATTTTGAACAAAGCTAAACAATAATCACATAACTGCCCGGTAAGAAAGTTATAGAAATGTTATTTTTTTCCAAGCATTGTTTTTTTTTTTTGTCATTTCTTCTTTCTTTCGGACTGAAATGCTTTATACTCCCATAAGCCTTTTATATACGTGGGTAGAATTTCTGTCCGGCTTCCGTCTCTTCTCTAATTGCTTTCGCTGGTGCTTTATTTTATTGTTTGTAGTTCTGGCGCGGGTTTCGAGAGGGCGGGGCAGAAACGAACCTCCCCCCCCCCCCGGCGTCATGGCAACGCTCGCGCGTCTCGACTGACCAATAGGAGTGGGGGGGGGGAGGGTGATAGTCAGTCATTCTCCCGTCAGCTGGCATCGCGTGCAGCGGTCACAAGGCCGACCTCCAGTCCCGTGTTCGCTGCTCGCTCGAGCAACTGCGTGGTCGGAACGTTAAAAAAAAAAAATTGGTTGTCTGTAAAGTCGGTTTACGGACGATAGTTTAACATGACAACGTCATAACTATAGACCCGCAAAATTCGCGGATTCATTTCGTGATATGCTACAATTCAAATAATTATACTTTAGTGCTGCTTCTGTCATTGGTTCACTGTTAATCTGGAGGAATGAGGGCCAATTAGAGACCCTCACTCAAAGAAGTGTCGAATCACAGACGACTCACAAGTCAGCAGCCAATGAACAGGTGGCATTTGCCTGAGTGTGTAGAGTGTAGTACAGTCTATCCTGGAGGTCATTGAACCCGCGAATTATGCACGTCTCTAGTCATAACAAAACATTGATGAAATGATTGCATACTTTTATGAATAAAATTGAATCATTTTTACTGAATTATCACTATTGTGTATGGATACAAAGAAGGAGTGAAATGAAATCTACAATTTAATTGATAAATTTACTTTTATTTGCACTCATTAATTCAAATATGTTTATTACTTAAACGAAGAGATTATTTTAACTATAACTTTTATACATGTTTGCTATTTAACTTCTTCCAATCTGTGTTATTCTGTTAAGGATAGGACGATGATAGGAAAGGTAGGAAACGAATGGGAGTCTTTCAAGTTCAATGTGCCTCGAAAAAGTCAAATCAATGGTTGTTCCAATCGAGTGGAAGAGAGATAGATGCGGCGCAAGCGTACAATGAGTGTAACGGGACACAGCGTAACGGGACAATGAGCGTAACGGGACACTTTTTCGTACGTGCAGCCGGCGTTCATTGATTTATTAGACGTTGTCACGTCAAAAATGGACAATCTTGCGAGAATGCATACGTGTTGTGCTGTTACATGACTGTCCCACGCACAGAAAGTGTATTATTTTTATTATAAATAACATTTTTTAATTATTACTATTATTTTTTTATATTTATGTTAGGCTCTATTGTTATGTATTTGGACATATCTACGACTACCATACTCTATGGCGTATCCCAAGTGACTTTGAACCTCAATTAGCAAGACCCCTGTAGGGAGCAATTGACTGAAACGGCAAATTGAACTTTTTATACGTAATTTGCATAACAAAACTTTCATTGTTGAAAAATAAAGTTTTAAATTTAAGACATTTTAGCATATTAAGTTGTATTGTTAAGTGTCTGTATTTTGTTTTGATGTGATAATTAAGTCAACGATCTTTGTGTCTCGGCCAATGAGAGGCCATGTTACTTAAGATAAGCGTCATTACTGTAATTAAGAACAAAGTCTTGGAATAACGACGGCATTGGCTAGATAGCCTGGGTTTCAATCCCCTTAAAAATCAGAAATATCTACGAGCTAATTAGATCATCCTATTACTAGGATGTTTTCAATCGTCGTTTGAATATAAATTACATGTTATTTAAATAGGGCACGTCCTATATGACGTGTAATTAGGAGTGAATTACCGTGAGTAAAATACTGACTCATGATGCGATCCTGAATGAACTGTGTTTCTGCATACACGTATTTTAATATTGCCCACGGACATATAAACATTGAGTTTTGTGCTGAACACATTTAAGCCCTACTGAGATAAACGTTTTTGTTAAGCCAATTACCATTCTGATCTACACTTTAATTAGTTCTAACCCAGAGGTGAAATGAGCTCTCATGATGCTCTACCACATCTATACACTGAATTCAGCCGAGGTACACTAAATTAAATTAAATTACGAAGATAAAAAAGGTTATTTTTTTACACTAAATTCGATTCTGGATTGAGAGTAACAGGCACAATTAATTTGAACTTATGAACTTTTGTTGTTTTTTATCATGTGTGCAACATACTTCCTGTTATTTAAGAAAACATATTAGTATACCACTGGTCCAACCATTAATTATCTATATTTTATCTGATTAAAGATTATTTGTTTAATCCTATGTTACCCTGTTATTATTTTACAGTGTATATGTTTGTTTTCTTAATGACCTTAATTTGCGTGTTGTCAATCTCATGCCAATTCTAGATTTGGAGTGTGAAATTATTTCCTTTTTCTCTTATGTACCACACTACACTAAGCCTATCCTAGTAACTAAGTTAAGTTGTACATAAGAGTGGCGCCCAGATACAAATTCAAAATAACCAAAGAGTCTATACTCGACAGTGTATTAATATTCAAAGTAATAACTATCCAGAGAGAACTATTAGTATCACTATTAATATTATATATTTATTTATTATTAAATCTGACTACACCTGAGTTCAGATAATAGTTCATACACTACACTATTTACAGTGTTTACGATTTTATATTATTATGATCAATACCCCCGACCGTAATTATTTAAACTACATACATTTACGTTACCTCATCAGCGAATAACGAGATGCGTTTTTTCGTGGTTCGCTGTGGCGGTATATCTGGATGCACCGTGCTGGAGTCAAACTATCTCGATGGACCCGATTTTTTTTTCTAAACAATAACTTTTTAATAAATGGTGTATGTGACAGGATTCCCGATCGGAAATATTTTATATTTCCAACGCGTCGCACCTTATTTAACATTTCATTGTGGTTACAGCCACTTAGATGTGCGAAAACGTATCCTTTCTGACGGTGGTGAGTCTGAACGGGGATCCTAATACTTTAACAACGATTTAATGAATTATTATGTAACCAATCTTTAAGTTTTAGTAATGGTAAGAAAAAAATACCGATAGACGCCTTTTACCTTTCAAAACATTTTCAGGTCATTCAATTTTATACTGTTTTATTTCAAAAAATTTGGCTTCGTTAAAGCCAAGCAAACAAATTAATGGCTGCTACAAATAGTTTCCCTGTGAAGTCACTGCATTAACTATTGAATTCAATTTAGGTTATGACTTCAACTGCAATTTACTGTTAAAAAATTGTATTATCTTTAGACATCTTTAATCGCGTGATCTTAGCGGCAAATTTTCTATATCAACCGATAAATAAATTCTGGGGCATAAAAACTATCGTTAACAAATATATCGTCTTTGGTTAAATACATAATACCGCAAATAATGATCAGATTGTAATTTCAGTCTGATTTCTGCATCCATGACTTCGTTAAATGAGTGGCATGTTATGTTGTTTCAGCTGTTGATAGTAGTATCTGACATAAGTAAAACTCTAAAATGTCTTGATTAGATAGAATGTCCTCGCTACACATATCTTTAGACACTTATTGAAGGCGGCATTTTTTTGAATTGGAGTGATTGTTATGATAGTTGTCACCCGTTTGAAATAATCAAGTATTTTATCCCAAGGTTTAATGACTGGAGATTTTTATAAAATATCTGATGATAACAAGGCATTTAAACCTTGGGAAGATATGATTTATGCCTTGTCATGCCAAACATGTGCATCACAAAGCAGTTCAAAATTGAAATGATATCCAATAACGCAATACACTAGAAACCAATACCAGACATATATATGCTATCAACAATAGCGTGCGTGGGATAAATAACTTAGTGGCGTAGAGTGGCACCACGATAATTTTCTCCTAGTTAATTTTTAAATAATGTATTTTATTATCTGATGACACATATTTATCACTTGTATTAGGAATTTTGAAACACACTAGGTTTACTTTTACAATAAATTTGTATGTAACAATAAAACAATTCTAAATTAAAGAGTTTTTCTTAATTACCATAATGTTATTATAAGATTAAAGTAAATGCACTGTTTATACTGCACATTTATGTTGTTATTTTTTTGACTGGTGTAACGACAACGGTATGTTTACCGCACAAAATTATGAAGCTGTCCTGTATTGATTTATAGTGTATTTAATTATAGAAAAAAAATTGTGAAATACAATATGAGGGTACATACAAATAGGAAGTTGAAATACGGCATAGTTCCTACAAATATTCAGCTATTTGAAATTATGCAGAAATCTTCGTTTATTTGAGTTAAATTCTTAGTTGAAAACTTCGTAAATAATACTGTAATTTCTAACAGAGTAAAACCGCAACAATGCCATCAAAATAAACTACGTTATGGTCTTTAAATATTTATTAAAGTAAGATACCTATCTTAACTACGGAACATTTTAAATATTTGTTCTTAGAAATATTTTTATGGCATAAAATGTGTTCAAACCATTATGGCGTCTTTCTTACCTATCTCTTCCCATTTAACGTGTACTCATACTTTACATTATAGCGAGCTTCTGCTCTCTAACACTGGTGCTTCTCATTGGATGCGTGAAAAAATGAGTTTCAGTGGTTTCAGAAATATTTCCATTAAATTTATTGATGTACATAACATGGATGCAAGAAGTTAGAGATTTATTTACCATGTTAATATTTGAAGTCAAAATGAGAACGATCACCCACTCCCCTTTTCCCAACTGGCCAGAATTTTTTTTTTTTTGCTTTGTAAAGTTAAAAAGCTCTTTTTTTTTTTTGTTGATGTTTGTTAACTTTACTCTTAACAAAACTCACTACATGATGTAGTTTTAACGATTCTTCCCAACGAGTTTCTTTCAAGCTAATACGCAAACTACCAGCACCAGCTTTTACACAACTATGGTTTGTTCTGCCAAACAACTAGTGGGCCAATCACCCACTCCGCAGACTTGTCACTTCGCGGTGCTGTGATGTACCGAGAATTGGCTATTTTGCAATCAAATTAAACGATAAAATTAATGTTTTTCGTTTTATTTTTATTCCTCAGATCCTTCAACTGAAAGAAGCGAGAGGAATAAGAAATGAGGTGGATAGAAGAATGTCTATGAACCACCACGTTCCAGTCGTGAGCTGCGCGTGAGGTCCTCATATTAACATAAACGTGAGTTTAAAACTACCTAACAATAATTGCATATTTGTTATCGTGTAATGGTACTAATTGCATTTTTAAAACTTTATACAAATTTAAAATTTACCTTTTTAATTTTCTATGATAATAGGTCACGCAACCATATCACGCAAAGTTTTCAGAAATATGTTACGTAAAAAATTAATTAATCAAAATGAAAGCTTTAGATATTTTATGCACACAAATTTATTAATGATATATTTCAAAATTCTATAATAAGCTTTGTTAACTTTAACGATTACTTTGCTGATTTGTCGTAATTTTTTAGCCGAATTAAACTAGCTTCATATAAAACTATTACACAAATACTTGATATAAGTGGAGCTACAGTGAATGCAAAGCACTGAGTTTACATTATTAAATTAGTTTTACTTACATAGATACCAAACTAAACATTTTTTTTAATTAAGAAGGATTATTTTTACAATAGAGTGATGTCAACATGGTCATTTGTTTCATGCACTTGGTTATAACAATATTTTTCCCAACTAATTTTAAGTACCAAGACAATAACGTTGCAAAATATCTTCGCTTAGAAAAGTTACAGTACATATTCTCCGAAATCATAATTAGTTTACATTTCTTTCAAATAAAAAATAATATTTCGTTTTAAATCAAATCTTGAAACATGCCTAAATTGTTTGGAGTAAGTATCTATTTGATGATTTTTATTTGATATATAATAATAATAAGCAAAACAATTTCATTCACAGAACACGCGCAACAAAATTAGATCTGATAAAAAAATTACCTTGTAGAAGATAACTTAATTTACATAGGACGTGCCTTGGATTAAGTGCCGATCATTTGAGTCAGAGAAGGTTTTAAAAGTGTCCATTGTTTGCATCCAAGCAGGCCGTTTCCTTCTGTTGCAAGTTCACGGGTACAACAGGATTAACGATAATATTGGTTTTGCAGTTTCACCTGAATAATAGCATTCGGGTGGCAGATAAACACCAAATGAACACAAATGGTCACAACAAATCATTAGTTTAAATATGAATGCGGTCCGCTGCAAATCTTCCTCTTCAGAATCCTACAGAAACTCTCTTTTTAATACCTCTGACAATGACGTCAGCAAAGTCGACCACCGATTTCGAAGAGCCAAGAGGATAGTAAGCCTGAAGTTCGTCGTTACGAACACTTCTCAACTTAACTCATGTCGCGTCGCTACGATCACTTCTCAACTTAACTCATGTCGGTTTAGTTTAAACTGTTTTACGAGGAGCGAATTGTGTACTCCGTTAACGTGAAAAGTTTTACTATGTGGGTGATTATATTTTAACACCTTTTATCTGTTTTTTTCAAACATAAACATATAATCGGGAGTGAATCATGCACGAAGAAAATGTTCTTACCTCTCAAGATGGTTTTTAAATAGAATATGTTTCTTTTTGTGTAACATATAACACACTGTTAGTTGAAGTTGTCATTGAGTTGTTATTTACCATGTGATAAACAGTAGCGACGCCTCAAGAATCGGCACTTGTTTTTTAATATCGGCTTCACAGACAAATAAATATAACATTATAAATCATCGAGGTTTTTTTTATCTGGCTCACTATTCTGTAACAGGCAATGTTTATCTACCTCTCGCTTGAAGTTATATGCGTAGCTAAGAAGTCTAATTTTAAGTTAACGTCTATTTGTGTTTTTTTGTTTGTTTTGCAACTGTTTCGTAATACGAATCCCTATCGCTATAAAGTTAATAAATTTATATATTTATATATTCTTTGACTAAACACATCTTATAACAGAAGTTGAACGCAAAATAAAATATTATTTTTATTACTTTATTTTTCTAATAAATGTATTTTTGTTCCTTAACATGTTCTTCGTTGTGTCGTCCAAGTTTTATTCTCTTATTTGTCTTCACTGTCTTCGTTATTTCGTCCACTTTTGTGTAATAGTTTATATAAACTGCCCTCGTTAATTATTCACCTTTTTCTTGTTAGTTTATTTTGGCCAACCACGTTTAATCTGTGAACTCCAAAGACATATTATTTTGCTATAATATAAATATTATAACTTTTCTAAAACTCGAGTATTGTTTTTATAACTCACTTAAGTCATAGAGATGTTGGTTTCACCCATTAATATAAACATATAAATATGTCTCCAGGCATTTGCAATTTATGTTAGTGTTCTGGTAACGTGGTGGTAATGGATCACAACTGTCGTAATTTGCAAGGCCTGCGGCAGATACCCAACGTACTGTCTAAAACATTGGTGTTTCTTGAAAGCAAGGTAGTTCTTTAAATGCAAGGCTCAGCGCGTGTTTCCTTGTTTTATTAAGTAATTTCTACCAAATCAAGAAGCTCTCGAAATACGTTGTAGAGACACTGCTCCTTCCAGTACGCTCAGCTCAGCCCAGGACCTGGTATGATGTATATTTATAACAAACAAAACGTAATTAAAACGTGCATATGTTTAGAAGTCGGTTGATTCGTTGGTTTATTCGACGGAGTCTGGAGTATTTGCTTAAACGACGTGAAATTTATGTTGTTTTGAAAAAAAGCTGCCAGGTTTTCTTGTAACAAAAAACAAGCTCAGTTTGATATTATATTAAACATTTACTTTTTTAATGTTAAAAACATTATTGCGACGATGTTTGACGCATAAGGAGTGAGTGTTGATGGTTTGTGAACGGATAATTAGAGACAAGAACCGACGAGACGTGATGCTGCAAAACTTCAGACGTGAGCTAAGATTTCTTAACGATGGGATCCGCATAGGTTTGTATCGCCGTGGTTTATGGTACCTATTGGTATTGTGTTGGTAAATGTGTGCTCCTTTGTGAGATACGTCAAGCCGCCCGGGCACACGCAACCGAGCGAGCACTTGTGTACGGCGGGCGGACTACATATCAGGCGCTCCTGTTCGACCATAAGTTTAGACAGACAAGTTTGCGTTAAATAAATTTTGATAATTCTGCAATAGAGAATATATTTAATACAAGTATCAATTTTACTACAGCATGTGTTATACATAAGAGCACTTTTTTTTCTCTCTTTATCTCATCCCACGACTAGTTTCAACTTTCTCGTAAAGTTTCCAAAATGATTTTTAATTATTTGTGTAAAATTTTTGAGAATTTTTTATAGTAAAATGGGTTTTTTAGGCGTGGACTAGTGGTTATGCTGTGTTTATTGTTTAGCAACAATTTGATTTGCAGTAAATATTTCAGACCTGAAATTGTTAAACACCGCACTATTATAATATAATAATCTAGTCATAATTGTGGCAATATTAAGCTATAATAGTAGTCACAATACGTAACATTAATACTTGTTCAAACGTTTTATAATTTTATTGAGCAACAGCATTATGATTTTGCAGGCTTGTCTAAGTTTTTGTTTACTTTAAATAATATTTTTTTTAGTTTTGGTTTTTAAGTTTTAGTTGTGTTTAGATATTGATTTTAGTATGTATTTTGCTACTTATGACTCGTATAAATAATTTTACTTATTAGATTTATCTTTATCACTTTATCAATAATTGCTGAAAATACTATTTATCGGGAGGATATTTAATTATTTTAGAACAATTTACCTCCTATAAATCTTAACAAGTATTTGAGCTCCGTGTTATTTATTTTCGCGAATTTTATTTCCTTGGGAAATATCTTTAAGTTTGTAGCAAACATTCCGATGTCCTCGTTTTATGACGCGAGATGGTTCTGAATTTACCACTCCGTTGTTGTTAAAGAGGTTTCGCGCCACAAAAAAAAATGGATTGGTTAATCTGCCTAATGTTATCGTATGTAATGAGCTATTACCCGGTTTTCATCGAAAGATGTTCGACATCTCCACTCGCACGTGCGCACACGCCGTTGCTTCAATGTGGGGCGTCGAGAAAAGAGATGGAGGCGGTGGCTTCGGAGAGAAATTTGTTCAATCAGAGGAGGCGCAAGGAACAGGAATTTCCCAGAAATTGTTTTGGAAAATCTCGTACATGCGACCAGCAATCCAGAGTGAATAAGAGGTGGGTCCCACCACATTTCCCCCGTAATTTCGTATGAGCTGCACAAACAACACTTCCTTCGAGATTTATTTCAATTTGATTTTCTCTCTCTCTCTCAACGCGTCCTCGTCAGCCTTGATTCAGGGGGAAAAAAACTCGTTTGACGGCGACCGCGCTATCATGTCGACATGGTCGCGGTGAACTCCGGGAGTCGCCGCAGACCCGGTGGATTGAGTGGCACTCCCGCACTCCGGGGCCTGGCTTTCGAACCGTAGGGCGGGAGAATGAGAGAAGTGAAGGAAGGAGACGCAATTCTCCCCGGGGCCATCGGCCATCTTCCTCGAATAAGGACTCGTCCCTCGCGCTTGGTTCTAGGAGTGGATTGTGGGTGTAGGGTGTAGGGGGGAGGGGATAAATAAATTGGAAGAGAACGTCACCGAGGTCGTGGTGGATTGGGGGGGGGGGGGGGCGAGCCCGTATCCCGGTCTATCGCCTTCCAGACAGCAGCTCCGCTGGAGATATTTTTCTTACCGGCGCGCGGGGCGTTCCGACCGCTCTTGTTCCACGCAAGCAGCCGCGACGCCGGGGGTTATCAGGCGGGCGAGGTCCCTCGGCACTTTCGGCGATGCTCTCTTCGCCGGCGGCAGACACGCCTAGGAAGTTCCCTCCCAGGCGGGGAGAAGGGAGAGGGAAAGGTTTTTTTTTTCTTGGAGGAATGGGGAAGGGAATTTTTTTTTACGGGCTAGACGCCACTGACCTTTCCCTCGCCGTGCCGGGAGAGTCAGCCCCGCGGCGGTCCCGGGGGTTTGGAAGGATCGTCCTTCCTTCTCGCTCCTCCTTCCTATCCGCTTCCTGATAAGGCGGGCCCTCGCCTCACCCCTCCCCACGCTATCTCTCTCTCTCTCTCCACCACGCCGCGCCGCCCGGAATAAGCTATTCCGCTCGCCCCGCCCGCGTTCCTGTTTTATGGCCTCCTCGCTCCTGCAAGGCCGCGGGACGGCAACCCGCAACGCATGTGGGGTTGAGGCGGGGTCGGGACGAACACTCGATGCGTTCCCGCGCGCTGCTTCCGGGAGAAAACAACAGCGGGTGCGTCTAATCGTGCGGGCGTCAGAAGCCATACTCACCGCACTAACTTCAATACTGCGTGCAAATAAATAACAGAAATAAAATAATAAAAGGACAACACTAGTGTTATTATAAGTAAAATTATATACACAGTTAATATTCTATATTAATATAAACTTGTGTATAAAATTATTTACTTTGGTAAAAATAATCGTGCACAGTTTTAATAAATAACACTAACCAATAAGTTTTCATGAATTTTTATTCTAATTTATTAATTTAAACTATTTATTATACAAGAATGTAATAATTTGTAATGCGAAAAATTAAACATACGGGAACATAACCTCACGTATAATAATAAACTTGAAATAGTATTTGGAAAAAATTACAAACACAATTTATATCACCTATATTTATAATAAATAAAGATTTTTAGTCATATATACTACCATTCAATATCAATCTCTTAAGTATACTATTTGAACGCACTCATTTAGTTATTTTATGTATGTAACATTTTTTTTGTATGTAGCATTTTTTCTGGTGAAAATTTCGTTGCATGGTGCCCGCGTATCGTATTAATTCACTCTCATCGTTTTTTCATAACGTGCTTAAAGAAGTATAACTGCAATAAACTTATAGTTTTAAAAACAAAAATAAAACGCTTTTATCGTTGAATAAACTAAAAATTTAAAAAATAAAATTAAAATTTAAAGTTTTTTGTTCAACAGCCAAATATTGCACCACAACTCTGTATAGCTCAAAAAGTGGGATGTTTGATTTCATTAGTCTTAAATTTTCTATCAGAAATAACAATATGATTTGTAATAGATTTTCTATCACTAATTTTAGGACATAGTCATTACGAAAATGAAAGAAGATAACACCCCACGCTTTTAGTTATAGAGTTTAGGTGCATTATTTGGCTGTTGGACAAAAAAAACTTTATTTTAAATGTAATTACCACGCTTTCATTAACTTCACCTGTATATTTTTTGCAGCGAACTCTATCGGAAGATCTTTATACCAGACGGTAGCCAAGCGTCCATCAAGACGTGGACAGGGCGCGAACCCGTGTGTTGTCCTTGATGGTCAGCGTCGTGTTGACTGGAAGCACATCGCATTGCTTCAACTGTGGTGTTTGCCTTGTGAAAACAGCTGCATAGAACTCAATTTTATGGAAAGGATGGCGTTTAACAATCAGAACTCTGGTTCATTTCTACAAACCAACTTCAGGCGCGATCAATCTTCATTTGCGCAATGTTTTGGGCGTTGGAATACGGCAATGGTCACGGCATGCCACATCTTAAAAATCCCTAACTTTATGATTTACACTGCCAGTGAAGGTTTTTTTAAAAAGTCTTGCCAAGCGGGGAATATTTTACAGCCACGTTTTGCTACATTCTCAAGTGGTTCTTGGCAGTTTCCGCCTTCAGCTGGGTGTTTTTTCCCGGTGCGGAGCAGACCGAGACCATTCGATGTATCGATACGTGGCTACCGAAAGGCGATACGAGTCATCAATAGATCGACTATCAATCCGGTAAAAAGCCCCGGGAGAGAGATTGGGGGTTGGTTGCGGGAATGGCGGCTATTTTTTTACGATGCACGAGACCCGCCCCTCCCCTGGAACAAAAACACTTTTATTTTTATTCTCCCTCCTTCCTTCTTCGGTAACCCGTTTCGAGTGCGGCCGGCCTCGCTCTGGTATCGTGTGGTCAGCTCAGCCCTTCCCTACTGCCCGCCTTGGAAACGGACCACGGGAGTGGCGTGCTGAAGAAAACATTGCAAACATTCGAGTCTCATTGGAGTTGTAGCAACATATTTAACATTTTTTTCTGCAGAAAATTCCAATGTGTATTATAGAATGTATTTTTTTTTTATTAAAGTTGCGAATCATTTGTAAAAAAATTTACGACGTATGCTCAAAGTGTTTCCTGACAAGTTTTCTGTCTAAATACCCGAACGTCACTATTATAAAAATCATAAAATAAATCTGGACTTTCATCAATTTGCTTGAAAAAATTTTTTTACGTTTTACATTGGGATATAACATAACTCTGGTGATAAGATTACCAGTAAAAAAAAACAACAAAAATCAAAAACAGAATATTATTGTATGATTTAAAATTAATTCATGAACTTGTTTTGGTTCTTAAAAAATCAAAACTCACTTACATCCCCAGTTCAATTATTTTAACAATTTGTGGCTAATGCTCATGGTTTTGGTTTAACTGTTTTTTTTTCACCTTTCTGATATTTTAGAAATTACTTTTTACAACCAACAATTTAACTTAAATAAACGAGGAATTCTTCGTAGACACCACGCCATTTTTCGACTTTGTGTGTTTCGTTATAAACATAGGCGGACAAAAGCAGAGTGCTCTTACTGAAGACGTAACCAGTTTTCAATGTTTTGTAAATATAACAAGAATATTCTTTTGGATTCATGTTCAAAGTAAGTTAACTCATTTTCCATCAATTTACGAAGATAGCCATAAATTTACGAAGATATCCGTTAATTTACGAATATAGTCGTAAGTTTACAAAGATCCCTGAACAATTTGTAACCAGCTTTCTTCGTAAATTGAAGGTGAAAAATTTTAACGTTTTTTTTAGATGCCTAAATCAAATGCACTATGTATATGAATGATTTTTCCGTTGACAAGACGCACTGTTGTTGGAGCATAAAATCGACGAATATGATGTACTATACTTAGCTTTCAGCACAAAATATGTTCCACTACTAGCTCCTCCTGTCACGAATAATTTTAAAGGAACATTTGTGTTAGGTTTATTTGTCACCTCATGTCGAATTCGTTTTGTTACTTCATCAAAACAAAAAATTTGTTCTGTATTTATGCTGCTGACCATGGCATGAAATTCTTCATCTGTGATGGTGAAATACATTGCTAGTACACGGGCAAACAAGATAGCTATAAACTTGCCTTCTCTCTCCCATTTGCGTGTGATAGCGAGTCCTCAGAATCGCCGGCTTCCTTCGCTTTTTCATGATGATTCCATTTAGAAGTCTGATGGTCGTTTTTCCGGTTTCAGTGCAATCTTATAGTTCTTCATAAGCTTCTAATTCACAGTCTTCTTCATCGCTAATAGGTCAAGTTGTGTGTTCATAATTAATGGAAAATTCTGCCAAACTGAGCTGCTCTAGATTATTTGGCCTCTGACCTTACCTGTCAAATAGGTTTTGATAAGTTTGGCCTTGGTCACTGTCATCCCGTGGAATTTAATGTCGCTCATGAGGTCGGCATGTGTTGACAAAAACTACTTTTCGTGAACTGTCTCTTAATAACATTAGCATCCCTGTGGAAAAAGGGGAGATGTGTAAAAAATTTGGGTATTATGTTAAGTAATACTAAGCATAACTAGGATTAAACTAATACTTTCTATAAGAAATTGCATATCCAAATAAAAATGCAATTGTATCAGATATACTTAAAAAATTTAGGTCTTTGTAAATGAAAGGGTAAGTGTAAACGAAGGCATAAACTTAATTAAAATGAAATGGTTAAATGGTTTTAAAAAAAATTTAATTGCCTACCTCATGAAATGAAAAGGAGGTAAGTGTGAATTCATGGAGGTAAAGAATATCTTCGAACACACTAATATAGGTGTTATAAAATCAGGTACTTAATTTACACTAAAAATAAAAAAGGCCTACGCATAGCCACTTAAAAAATATAAATGTTAATCTGTTTTGTTAGTAATTAAATATGTTAGGTACCTGGTGATTTATTGTGTCTATTCCTTTAATAAAAACGTTTGAAATTAATCATATACATTTCTTTCAATGACAAAATATCAGAATACCCAGAATTTGCGCGATAAAAGCCGCGGATTATTAGCAGTTAAACACAAAGGAGTTCGCCGACAATTACATGAAAACGTCTTCTAATTTATGCTTTTGTAAAAACTGCTTGTGCTGCAAAAAAAAGAAGCCTACTGCCGGTGCTATTCATAAAACCTTAGCTTTCAAATATGTAACTTAAAATGGTATGAAACTTTACAAGTTTTACTTAAAAGTACTTTATAATACACCTTTTTCATCAAAGTTTTCTTGTACACAAAATTAGCAAAAAAATGCTAAAGACAATTTTCTATTTAAAAAATTCTTTCTCCTCAAGTTTGGGGAATGAGTAAAGGATATTAACGTTGAGTGACTGGAAAAAATATATCTAGTATCTCCTCCCACTGTTTTTCTCTGGGTTTGAAATTTTTAATTGAAGTTCGTCTGCAATTAATATTTTCCGCACAACTGAACACGCTTTCCGTTCGTTCGTCGCAGCTTTGATGAATTCACAGCATGGCTTTGCTTTGTCGCTTGTTTTGTGAAACGAGTAAGAAAAAAATATATTTCAGATCGCTAGAACTCAACGGCGTTGAAACAAAACATTTTTTCTCCGAAATTGTTACTATTTCATGCGCATCGCCAACTCAAAAACTCAGCTTATTGAAAAATATATTGTGCGCGTGGAATCCACATACAACACAAGTGAAACTTCTAGCTTTTTAAGGTATAGATAGAGAGAAATGATTTTCATTTTCGATCAAACTATCCACATAAAAATGAATGATAATTATTAGAGACCTGAAAAATTCGTGAGTTCATTTCGCGATAGACTGACATCCAAAAACGTTTACCTTCGTGCAGCTTCTGCGATTGGCCCACATATCTGGGGAACTTCGGGCCAATGGAAAAACCTAAACCAAGAAAGTGCCGAATCATGGACAAATTGGTTAAGACTTCTCACGAATCAGCAGCCAATGAACAGGTGTCATTTTTGTTTTGTTTGTTAAGTACTGTGGAGTCTATCCTAGAGGTCAATGAACCCGCGAATTTTTCCGGTCCCTAATAATTATAAATCAATTGCACAAAACAATAGCTATTTTACACACGAATACATAAATTGTAGATTCTTTGAATAAAATATAAAAAATTATGGCAGCGTCAATTGTCAGCCGTTACGAAAACTGAGATGTAGACAAACACCGCAAGCGTTACGATAACTCGGTAGCATCACTGCTACGTCATTTCTACCTCTCCCCTGCCGGCTCCCCTTCCGGTCGTTACAACCAGCATATAGCATGCTTCGCTACGTACCTATCCCCCCCCCCCCCCCCGAGCCGTATTCCCATTCGACCGCTAGTGCATGCGTGTAGTGACGTCACCCCTGAAGCACTCTCCTCCTCTACCGGTTCCCCCACCACGTACCTAACTGTTCCCCTCATGCGATCGAAATTTTCGTAACGCTTGAAAATTGTTGCCCCCTCAGTAAAGAAGTTTCACTTCAAAAAATTATTATTTTTTTCTTTTGTTTACATTAGCAAACTGTCTGACTTGTTTTCTCAGTGCTTAGAGTAGCTGGTTGAGTCACGGGTTTGATTCCCGGCTAGGTTGGGGGGGGGGGGGGTGTTTCGCCGCGAAAGGTAATGGTAAACCTTTGCAGGATCATTTAGCCTGGTACTCCCTATTCATGCCATGGTTATCCCTCCGTGGCGATAGCTGGCGATCAACTTTACGAACATAATAGAAACCTATTTTCTAAGTGGTGGTTTTTTTTCCGCTTATCAATTGTAATTCATAGTTGAGTTATATATATTGGAATTATATAAGCATAAACACCGTGTGTTTGATATGAACTTGAAAATATATACTGTCGATTGTTTGCAGCATTGCTCAACTAAGTAACTTAGTATTACACCTTTGAACACCTTACAAATTATGTCTTATCCGAATTTCAGGCTCAAGATCCCTCGCAATGCGATTCAGAATCGAAAAAACAACACCACAGAGTTTAGTCGAATTTAATTCATTTGTGGAGTACAAATTTAGATACAATAACAATTATAACGGCTTAAATTTTAAAAAAAAAGTACGCAATAAGGTGTGATGTTGGGATCATGTGATGGGTGACGCGTCAGCAATCCTGGCCAGTGAGGACTCTGACTTGCCCGAAAACTCTTCTTTGCTAGATTCTCTTTACCAGCATGCTTAAGTATCGCAGAAATCCGCTGCTTTTGTCTGAGGTTGCTTGGTTTGTGGCTTCCAGCCGCTTCGAAAGTAAACAGCCCACCAACGTTCCGGTTGACATTGCAGTCATCATCTTGAGGACAGCAGGGTAGCCCTGAAGATGGCGACTGAAATGACAATCGAAACGATGGGGAATTCCTCAACTTTTGCACGCGGATGAACCCCACAAACCAAGCAACCTGGTTTTATTTATTTTTGAAGTGACAATTTCTAATAAATCGATGAACGCCGGCTGCACGAACGAAAAAGGATGACTCATTGTCCCGTTACGATCCTTGTCCCGTTACGCTTTGTTCCTTTACGCTCATTGTACGCTTTAGTCGCATCTATCTCTCTTCCACTCCATTGGAACAACCATCGATTTGACTTTTTCGAGGCACATTAAACTTGAAACACTCCCAATCGTTTCCTACTTTTCCTATCATCCTCCTATCCGTAACAGAATAACACAGATTGGAAGAAATTAAATACCAAATATGTATAAAAGTTATAGTTAAAATAATCTGTTCGTTAAAGTAATAAACATATTTGAATTAATGAGTGCAAATAAAAGTAAATTTATAAATGAAATTGTAGTTTCATTTCACTCCTTCTTTGTTTTCATACAAAATAGTGATAATTCAATAAAAATGATTCAATTTTGTTCATAAAAGTATGCAATCATTTCATCAATGTTTTGTTATGACGTTGTCACGTTAAACTATCGTCCGTAAACCGACTTTACAGACAACCAATTTTTTTTTCTGGGGCTTTGGGATGAAAAACGAAGTTTCGCCGCTGCGTGCTCGGTTAGCGCGCGATAAGTTCTTGGCCGAGCGGTTCGGCGGCCCGGGTGGCAAGGCTGCGGTTCAAGCAGAGAAGCCAGTGAATAATTTAAAAGTCCTTTCATGGCGAAGCGGCAGTCCCACGTGGGACGTCGAAGTCACTTGTCACTCCAATTTCATTCCTCTCCCCCCCCCCCCTCCCTCTATAAAACACCAATTTACCCTCGCCCAATTCCTTCCGAGGGGTTGGCATCAAACGAGCGGTAAAGTACTTGGTTCAAACAGCAAGAGTAGCGGAAGCTTCTCCCAACCCCACATGACCTCCCCAGCAATATCGTCGTTGAAAGGAGTTCTCGGTGTCTCTGTAGTCATACAACACTTAAAGTGGATCGGTTCCACCCCTCCCTCCGTTTTTTGACGTGACAACGTCTAATAAATCGATGAACGCCGGCTGCACGCACGAAAAAGTGTCCCACTACGAATGTCCCACTACGGATGTGTTCTGTTTGCTCATTCTACGCATGCGTGGCATCTCTCTTCCACTCGATTGGAACAACCATCGATTTGACTTTTCAATCATATTTTCGTCGTTTGAATTATTAATATTATGTAATTTAACGATCGTCCACCGATTTTCAGCACAATAGGTACGGTTATTTAAAAGTAATGTTGAAAATTCAAATACGTTTTGAACCAACAATGGTGTTTTGCAGTTACACATAATTCAAATTACACCCGGGATCTATTGCACAATGTTTTAAAACATATTGTAACACATTATAAATAAGTTTGGTGTATTTGGGATGCGTATTTGTTATAAAATCGTGTTAATATTATACCCCTACCGTGAACAAAGTTTATATATATATAACATTCGAAACTACAATATTTTAGTATGGCCTCATGGGCGTGTGGTTAGCGTATCTAATTCTTAATCTGAAGGTTGTCGGTTGGAAACCCAGCAGCTGCGAAATTTTTTTTTGTACTTGTAAAAATAAATATGGCCCACGCAACATTTCAAAAGTAATAAATATATTTGAATTAATGAATGCAAATAAAAGTAAATTTATTAATTCAATTGCACATTTCATTTCACTCCTTTGTATCAATACAAAATAGTGATAATTCAATAAAAATGATTCAATTTTATTCATAAAAGTATGCAGAGGTAGATTTTATCATGCAAAAGATTGAAAAATTAAAAAAAAAAAATCTTCCTCAAAGAATATAATATTTTTAATGCCTAAATGGTTTGGTTGCAAAAACCTATTACGGCTCAGTCTCAGGCCGAATATGATATTTCCTTTTCTTCTGGATCAATCATTTCATCAATGTTTTGTTATGACGTTGTCACGTTAAACTATCGTCCGGAAACCGACTTTACAGACAACCAATTTTTTTTGGATGATCCATATTTTAACTTTAAATGTTTTGTTTATAAAACGGACACTTATCAGGACATGAATTAAATCGTAACAGTTATTTTAAAAACTCCATTTTAATTTAGTAAGAGTTGAAGTTGCCATTTATGTAAACCAATTTATACGTTGTTAAATTTTTTATTTCACACAAAAAAATTGCAAGTCACTCAACGCCAGTTCCCAAAAAAAAAATAACCTTCAAAAATATTCTGTACACAAAGGTGAAGTAATTTACAAAAAAAATTGCATAATGTTAAACGTGTCTGGACTATCTTTCGGCGAGATTCTCAAAGCTAAAATGGCAAAGAGTCTCAACAATTTTTAAGTCTTTTTAAGACAAAGAGTTTTAAAATCCTACTAATCAGGGGCGTGGCTCATTTGCCTAACCACTAGTGTTACGTAGAGAAAAAAATGCATATAATTATTTACTTGTGAAACACATATATTTCGTTAGTACGAGATTTCAAGACAAGTCACTTCCTGAATAAGTCAAGAAGAAGTTTGTAAAGAAACGATTGCAATACAGTGTCCTTGATCAAAGATAGTAGATAATGATTATTCACTGAAACAAGATAAATGGAACAAATAGGTGAGAATAAATAAAGTGCACATCGTACAATACGATAACAACGATAACTTGAAATCACGTTTTATTTTTAAAGTCCCTACCAATCAATCATCTTCAATATCTGGGTGATATCTAGTAATGATATTCTCATGAAGAAGTTGAATTCCCGCTTGCCCAAGTGGTTAAAGTTTTAAACTTTTGCTGTAGGAAAATATCTCCAGATGAAACCTACCGCAATCTTATTTTTTTTATTATTGTTATTGAAAGTTCAGATTCCATTCTGTGCAAAAATATTTTACAAAATTTTCCAGTGTGTGGTGGTTACTTACGATGTTGTGGCAAACAATTTCTCGAAAAATAAAATGTTGAAATAAATAGCTTACTTAATACTGTCACATATACATTGTTTGCCTTTATTTTTAACCAGCTAAAGTACCGGGCGTTTCCCGAGATGAACACAGGGGGATGGGGACTTTTATTCTATATCGGATTTAGACAGTAATATGAATGTCTATTGTGAAAAATTTCATTAAAATTGCCCAAATTCTGATTTAAGGAGTAGAAAAGTGTTATGTAGTAAGGAAGTTTTTTTAGGGGGGGGGGATTAGCAGAAAAGTAGTGTTTTAATATTTCATATATTCAATTAACTTTTTGTTAAAATCAGATGTAGTTAGTAGTGTTCTCATTTGCAACGTCAAGTGTGCAGAATTTCATCTAGGAGGGCCAAAATACTGCTTCAAGTGGTAGGAGAGGGAAATAGGTGTTGTGTTTCGTAATCTCATTGTTTCAGAGAACTCCTTATTTGTAAGTGAACTGTTCAAAATTTCATCAAGGAGAGACAAGAATCTGCGTTAAGAGGTAGTAAAGTGGAATGGGGGTAGTCATTTCTAAATTCATGTAGCCAGGAAAAAAAGTCTGTTTAACAGCAAGTTTATTTTTATTTTTAACATGAAGTGTGAAAAATTTCATCAAGGAGTGAAAAATTCTTCTTAAAGAGGTGGGAAAGAGGAATGGGGTAATTTTTAGAAATATCGTTTATTGAATAAACAATATTTTATGATAATAATTATTTAGACAGTAATTTTCCTCCTCTTTTGAACGTCAAGTGTGCAAGATGTTATCAAGTTGAACCAGTACTATACTTTAAGTGGTTGGAATGTTAGACGGAAGTGGTTTTTTGAAGTCTCAAATAGATAATTTGATAGGGGTACATTTTAATTAAATGTAGACAGATTTTTTTTTCTTTACTTGAACGTAGAGTTAGCAATATTTCGTCAATATGTACCAAAATACTGCTTTGTATGTAGTAAAGGGACTTAGGGGTGCTTTTTAGAAATCTCATGTAGACAAGGGTATGGGATATATTTCTTTTAATCGGACATAGATCGTTTTATTCCTCTTAAATTTAACGCCAAGTGTACAAAATTTCGTAAATAAATACCAATATCCTGTTTTAAGGGGTGGGAAAGAGTAAGAGATGGTTTCTGAAACTTGAAGATGCGGTGGCTATTTTGAAATCAGATAAAGCAGTAAATTTCCCTCTTGTTTTTAACATTAATTGTGCTTAATTTTATTTATAATTTCCGACATTATGTTCTAAGGGATGAAAAATGAGGATGGGGTAGGTTTTCAAAATCTCATGTAGGCAGTGGCATAACACTTTTTTCCTAAATTACGTGTTGAACAGTAATTTTATTCTTATTTTGTATGTCATATGTGCAAATTCTTACCAAGTACCCAATTTCTGCTTCAAAAAGTTAAAAACGTAAAATTTTATTGCAAAATGGAAAAACACGTTTTTTTTATAATATATAAAAACCAGAGTAGGTAATTACTTGCTGTAATTTTTGTGGATGTTTATTTTATTCAGAATATCACCTCATTATATGTAACTAAACTATTTAAACACATTTAATTTCTGTAATTAATAGTTTAATTTTGCGAGAAATATTAAAATGAAAATGTAAAAATACAGGAACCTAGCGGTTACCGATCCCAGGCCCTCAGATTATCAGCACATGCATGTTACCACTACACCTCACCGCCGATTTAATAAGTAAAGAAAAAAAATACCGTTTAAATATTTCTTTGTTATATTAAAACATTAACTGGCAATTGTGCAATGTTACAAGTTGTTGATGTGTATTGAAACCCTACAAAGCTTCCAAATAAATTAAAAACCCTAAACTTCACCCGACGTTTAAAACTAAACAATATTTTTTTTTATATACCTACTTTTATATGAAACTCACATTTAATCCAATGTTAAGGGCTTCGGCTACCCGGGCACACATACGGTGTGCAGAGCTTCAGGAAAAACAACGCAATTTCAAAACTACTCAAGATATCCCAATGGCGTCTGTTTACGAAAAGCATTTAAGAGTTCGCTGAGGGCCGAAAAGTACTTTTGGTTTCGGATTAAGTTTTTAAACTGTATTTTTAGAAGAGTTAAAATGGCTAAAACGCATGTTTTCAGAGTAATGAATAGGCGTAAAACAACCGGTACATATTCTTGAAAGCACTTAAGGGCCTTGCATTACACCTTCATCTTCATTTCTCCGCCATATAATGTTACGGTCACCGCTCAAATTTCACAGTTATCCTGTGACGAGAAGACTTCGCGTCAGTCAGAGCCTTGCGCTTAGAGGCGATGCAGCGCTAGAAGCACCAGCGAGAGTCGCGCTTATCATCCCGTCTCACTAACACGCATAAACCCCTGACGAGGCGGGACCCTAAATGAATGGGACACCTACTACTAGCGCCGTTAGTTCGCAGGCCGCCGCGAACTTCACTAAGCGGACGGAGAATGAAGGTAGTTGCCTGACCTGTCTATATGACCGTGACACAAGCGCTACCTGCCAGCGACAATGGAAGCTAACAAGCAACCTGACAACGTTATACATAACCTCACTTATATAAATACAACTGAAAATACACATGAAAAATTTTATATACACAATTCATATCACTAATATTAGCTGTAAATAAATATTTAAATGATATGGACCAGTATTCAATATCAGTCACTAAAGTATAAGATTTAAAAGCACATGTAGGTATAATTTTTATTTGCATGTAGCCTTTATTTTTATCCTGTGAAAATTTGCATCGTAAAAATCCAGTCTCATCATTTTTTTCCCATAACGCGCCTAAAGAAGTATAACTTCAAAAACTCTAAATAGCTTCAGGTGTGTACATGCGGCGCGCTTTAACGTTGTAAAGTTTTTTTTTCTTTACTTTTGTGTGTTCGCAGGTTTATCTCACCTCGCCATTTTCACGAATTCTGTTGTTGGAGGCTGGGAAGGAACGGAAACACAAGGCAAGCGCATAAAGCTGCAATCTTTTCGCGTTGGCGCGGCCGTGGCATACTAAGAGGCGAAAATATATATATATATATATATATATATATATATATATATGCGCGGGAAAACTCGGGGGACCTTTTTTTTATTCATGATCCAGAGAACAGGAGCTGCCTCTGCCGCGTAGGAACTGCGCGAGGGGAAGCAGCATGGGAGGGGAAGGGGAGGGGTGTCGCAAAGAAAGGAAGTAACGAATAAATTATTTAGGCAGTAAATCGTGCGAACTCAAACGGACAGCGCTGGTCTTATTCGCGCAAAAAAGAAAAAAAATCTGGTTTCCTCGTGCCTTAAAACTACCTTTATATGCACGATACAATGTGTTCAGAGACTCCTGAGAATTGCTAAACACGAGCTTTTTTTTTTTTTTCGTCATGGAAAAATTTTCCGGGAACGCAACCCTGTGAAGTTACACGTGCGAACATTAAAGCGCATATTATAAATTCGCGCTCATCTGGACGCCGTTCCGGTGGCTGGGTGTCCTGCATGTTGCTGTTGCTAGCACGCATGTCTCTCGCTGTGAACCGGGTCGTTACCACAACGCCGAAACACCACAACGCCGAACGTACAATAGCGCCGAATACCATAACGCCGAATGCCAAATTGACCGCAACGTCGACAGCTAGAAAACTGCTGTGTACCACAACGCCGAAATACAGTAACGCCGAAAATTGTACCACAACCTAACTTAACCTAGGCTAGCCTAACCTAACCTAACCTTACCTTACCTAACCTAACCTTTGTGGCAGTCCTGCAATTACATTTTTCGGCGTTAATGTATTTCGGCGTTGTGGTAATTCGCCGTTGTGGTACACAGCAGTTATCTACCTGTCGGCGTTGTAGTCAATTTGGCATTCGGCGTTATGGTTTTCGGCGTTATTGTACGTTCGGCGTTGTGGTGCGTCCCCCTGTGAACTGAGTGCTAGCGGACAGCTTTTCGGCCACTGGCTCCATGACATCTTCCTCGAAACGTGGCGTTCTAACAGTTCTACCAGAACCGGCGTCAAGTCTAAGTTGTACGAAACTCCCGGTTTCGCGCAGTTGCTGGTCAAGACGTACGAAGGTTTTTTTTACATATTCGGTGCATTTCTGTTGTGGAAGCGCCCTTGGTAAATGCGCACTGATCCTCCTCCCCGTACACTATGTGCACTCTAGCCTTCTCTGCGAATGCTAAAGTTCTGCTGTCACGTCGCTGTTCGTCAGATCTGTAATCTCAGCCACGTCATCAAACCACCGACACTTCGCTGTCCCGCTCGAAACGCAGACATGTGAACGCACCACTTACCATCATCCATGGGCAGCCTTCTTTTCACAGTCGAGAGAGCCAAACGCCCGATCGTACATCTTCGGTTATTTTTGTTCATTGTAAATAAATATAGCGGTGTTGATAAAAGGATACTAATGGTCAATTAGGTTAGGTTAGCTACATTATAAATACTTTAAAACATTGTGGATGGTTATTTGGTTAGGATAGCTACATTAAAGATACGGAAAAAAACATGAACTTCAGGGAACTTCAGGTTTTGGCTCTCTCGTCTGTGAAAAGAAGGCTGCCCATCATCCATTGCGCAGTTTGCCAAACAGCTGGTTGCGAGTGCGCCTGACTAACTCTTATTGGTGACATCTAGATGAGCGCGAAATTTAAATTTGCACGCTATTTCACGCTATTTTCCTGAAATTGTTGAGGATTGCGTACCCAGACTTTCCACCCCCCCCCCCCCCTTAAAAACTTCTTGTTTTGGCATTCTCAGCCACCCGTTAAATTCACGCGCAGAAGTTCCGAACATCCTGTACAGCACACGGTTTTGCTGGAAAATTTTTCGGAATACATTCATCTTGTTTGTGAAATGATGTCTAATTTATTTCAGAAGCCAAATGTGTTTTTGTTTTTTTTTTTTTTCGGCTGGAGTTAATATGATTTTGTATAGCAACACGAATGGGGAGGGGATTGGGGAAGAGAATGGAGAGGGTTGGGGGGGGCAGGTAATAGTAAGGTACTGTATCTTCTTAAATAATTTTATTTTAAAATTATTCATTTATAAAAAAATGAAGTGTTTACTTCAATTATATTAATTTTACGAAATGTAAAAAACTTAAAATCGATATATATATTGTATTAAATTCTTCTTACATAACATAGATAAATATTTAAGTGTTTACCGAAATTGATGGTTATGAAATAAGGGAAGTGATAATTTAAGTGTTATTTTTCAGACAACGTTTTCTACGGTGTTTAGGCAGCCGTCACACGGTGGTGACGTCAGTGGACTGTGAGGCAACATAAGGACTGTATACTAGGCCTTCGCCTGTTTCAAGTATACTCAGCCATATACTTAAGACCCCACATTACTTTCTTGCCCTCTCATTGTACTCAATTACATAGGCCTACACATTATTATATGCTGATCTATTTAAGTTTCTCCCTCTGTTTAGTTAACTGCAATCGTTCTATGTGCATGAATTTGTTCAAACTCTCTTATAAACCTGTAAAAATATTTACCCTTTTTTCATATACTATGTGAGGTAATCCTTGAAAATAATAAAGTTAAAATTATTTTGCGAGTCATTTAATTCTCATACTGTTTTCATGTAATAAACAACCTACAAAACGGGTTCCAAAACCACAGCTTTTCTTTACCTGGAAGTCCGCAGATACTTTTACGTGCACACTTGCATACTTCAGTTCAGGACTTCCGGGAGCAAGTACATACGAGTACTTACTTCAGGCAAACGGCGTAAACATACAACGCAAAAATTTAGGGTTCGTTCCTCAAAATAGACACAACCTCCAATATCTTAACGTTTCTTGGAATAACACGAAGGTGAAAAACGTATATATACCACTTTTTTTTTTTTTTTTTTAAGTTCTTGCGAATTAAGTTGTTTGTTTGTTTTTTTTTTTTTTTTGGCATCCAGTGTTTTTTTCTTTGGGTACAGTAGGCAAATACTTTCCGTAAGTATCCATAAATAACAGGTAAAATTTCTTCAAAATTGAGTGTAGGGTTTTTGAACAAATAGAAGTTTGATGATAAAATTATTTTCTCGTCACTCTTGCTTGTTATTTCAAGAAAAGTAATAAGTACGGGTTTGTTAAACATCCTTGATTGTATATTGTGTTATTCTAGTAGCTAGAGTGATAATGTTCTTCATATTTCCGTACAAAAGACATAATTGCAGGTTCCTGCTTTTGTTTGGATTTATTGCTGAGTGAAAAATTATTTTTGGTTACGAATTTGCAGGCGTAATATATGAAAGTAAATTGTTATTAAGTAATTGCAGAACTCTCAATGATATTGTAATATGCTTCTGTAACTTACTCCAGTGTACAGTTGTACGACAACTAAATTTTAATCATGATTCGCATCATTTCAATTCTATATATTTAACAGAACTAGTAATAATACTGCTACACAGTAACCTAGGAAAGCTTGTATCTGCAGTATATGTTTAGTATTATTCCTAAATCTAATCATATGCACAGTGGCTCATATGTTCTTCTCAACTATTTATAGTAAAATCGCAATTGAAACAACCATGACCAATATGCAATATTGCAGTTTGTAAATCCATTTCAATGACACATGTGTTAAGAGTGCGCTGTATTTGGAAAAACAAAGTAAATAACACAGTTATATATTATCACTCATTGAACTTAAATTTAACATATTATTCATCGTTTACTTTATCTACAAATTTCAGATGGTAAATTAAAAATTTAAAATATTTTTAAAACAAGACAAACCATAAAACATTTTTTCTTACCACCTTATTTCAATGAATTATGTAACTGACGAGATCTTATATAAAAGTTATGGCTACATGGTTAATTGGTCATCTGACATTAAGGAGTTAGTTTTACCGCTGCGTACGCTGGCCTGAAGCTTTCCAGAAGTGGTATACAATGATATCTGGTGTTTACAAAAGCCCTTGGCCAGGAAAGCTGCCAATCCAAGGCCAGCTGGCCATATCTGTTGTCCCTCCAAGGCCTCGACCAGGGAGCTGTCACTAGATAAGGCCTACGCAGCGCTCATTGTACACTATAACTAGTTCGTATATACCAACATCAGAATGTCATACACATTCAAAGTTGATTTATAATTATTTGTATTATGTAACTTGTAGAAAAAAAACTGATTTAACACTTTATAAATCTCAGTTCAAATCGTAGGCACAAATAAAAAAATTGTACACGTCAGGGTTGTGTCCCTGTTCATTCAAATGACGTTTGTCACACATCGTTGGGGTTTTCCACGTGTGTGTTTGAAGTATTTAAAATCATAACTAGGGTTCACAAGGTTTAATCGCCTCAAATGTGAAGGTATCGGGTGACCTCGGTAAACTTTATTGATTAAATACCAGTATTAATATTGGTTTTGTGTTTCCATGTGTTTAAATGTAACAGTTAAATTATTTTAAGATGCAAGTTATTAAAATTTATGAATATAATTTTTTTTTGTATTTAAAGTCATCATTTTAAATTAAATCAATTTTTGTGGAATTTATTGGATCGGCATTTATGTAAATTATCATGATTTTAGAAGCCAAAGATCGTCATAGTGAAGTTTAACATCATCCGAACCCAAACTTTAATACATAACTAAAAAGGTTTAAGACACGTGAGTACAATGAACATGATAATTTATTAAATGTATAAATGTATTACTTGCGCCCAGAGATCATGAGCCAAAATAATTATCCAACTTAATCTAGCTCCTGATATCTTTCGGTGCAAAACTAGATTTCCTTTGGTTTTATTCTGTGTGGTTGGTAATGTCAGAATCGTTTGTGGCAGACTTTAGAGAAAAAAATCTGTAATCAAGTTTAACCTGAGAGTGAGACTCTGTTTACTTCAGTGTTCCTTAGCCTGGGTCGTGGCTCGCTACACAATAGGGAAAATGCTACTCGACTATTAACTGAGTTAAAATCACAACACATAGAACCTAAAAAAAAATTAGTGTAATTTCATTTTAAAAAACTTTAGATACTTTTCAGTTGCAATGGATGAAATCTTTATTTTGCTGATATAAATCTTAGTTTCATGCACTTCAGTTCTGTCCAGAACAAAAAAAAAGCAGAGTTTTTTTGTTTACAAAATCCTACAGACACATTGTACCGTTATATTGTTAAGTTTTTGTAAATAGCCTTAGTGTTTAAAAGGGAGGGGATGGAAACTGAGCGACGCCATTTTAGTTCAAATTGGTTGTTTTTTTATATCGTTTAATAACAGAAACTTACTATCGTGAAGACAGATCTCATATCAAGGGATTTATAAAGACCATAACACAGGGTCTGTTGACAGTATCATCGTTGTTGTAGTCGTGCCCGAAAACTAATTCAATACCAAACGCCAATGACTTCGCAGAGGATGCTATTTGTAGCAGCCAGCCACTATGAACTTCTTTAAATTATATACTGCCAGCTGTAACACCCGGTACGGCCCGGGCTAAACACAACATAATAAAAGGAATATCACTACCGAATTTAAATTCTGTAGGACATACACTTGATAGACTTTAAATTTTGAAGTCTCATTGATTGCACAATCTCGGTGCATCATGGCTACGCATCAGCGAAACCGGGACACCAATCTTCAGCTTCATTTTGTGGGAAGGCAGGTAAACCCTAGGCAAGATGTGACGGACGCACCAAAAGATAGCGCGTTACTAACTAAAGGCAACGGCATCTATTGGCGAAGTTCTAAACTAAACAGTTATTGGCGCCTTTAGTTCCCTAGCAGCCGCGATCTTCACTAAGCGTATGGTTTTCACCGAGCAGAAGGATAGGAATTTGCCAGACCTTAATGAATGACCGCGTGGTGGACGTAGAAAAATGACGCAAATTCACTGTTTGTGTGTCTATGACCTACCTTCTATGTTTTTTTTTCCTATTGTAAAACTGAATTTAGCAATTTTTTACTCCATTAGAGATGGAATTTCATAATTATATGTAGTCTAAGTCATTTTCCGACCCATAAACTAACTATATGCAAAAAAAAATACTGTCGATCCGTTGCTCCGTTGCAGCGTGAAAGAAGGAAAAAGACAAACACGCTTTCGCATTTTTAATGTTATAAAGGATGATTTTACTAAGCAAAAATTGTTAATATCAAGCGATGAAACACTGATAACTCCCAATAACTGTGAACCAAGTAGAGTATTTCGGTTACAATTTATCCCCTTCAAAAGTTGATCATGTCTGTCCTTGGAGTGTGCATACTCGATACGTAAAAAATAAAATCATCGTGTATGCTAATCTATATTAAAGGTTAGTTTCTACTGTGAGACCTATCCCATTTGTACTGTTGGCCCACATTGTATATGTTATACTCATGTGTAATGCTATAATATCTGGATCCGACCTGTTGTACCTTACACCACACGTGAACATAACGATTTACATTTGGCATTGAACTCATCAATTGTATCTGATATAGATTAAATATGTGTAGTTATCAAACGTACGTTAAGTTGAACAAAACTAAAAATCTGATGATTTATTTTTGTAATACGTATTATTCTGCGCGAGATTATTTTTGTGCAAACACAGTATGTTCTTAAAATGATAAAGTTACGTAGTGGCAAATCATTAGTGAGGTTGTCGAGAAACATGAATCGAAATATCTGGATGTAGCCACCATTACTGTCAGTGCTAGGTCATGCTTGTTTGGTTAGTCGGCACAATGCAAGAATTTAATTTATACAATCTAAAGGCCGACCGTAGTAACCAAAAGTTAAAAAAAAAAAATCTTGCCGTACTAATACACCTCGAATTCGAGGCTAGGTTACATGCTATATCAACCCTTATCTTGAAAAAAAAATATTACTGTTTAATTAACACATAATATTCGCACCACTTTGTCTCATAAATAAGCCAGGGATTTCGTAATGTTAACATCTAAACCCTCTACAATTTGAGTTACCTTGATTTCCTCTGCAAAGGTGTAGGCCTATGTTAATATTTTAAGTTATACTGTACAGAAGTTTTCAGCTATACTTCAATTTTATGCCTGATTATAGAGCGTGAAAAATCCTGCGAGTATGGTTAGTTTCCTTTTCAAGTATGTGTATGTATGAATTTATGTAAATTTTTATTTTATTCGGGCTTGAAACCTCGTCATCAGAGATGGTAAACGGACAACCCCACAGGCTGAGAATACTGGGAAACGCCTTGAAAGTCCTTTATTTGTCTGGTATGACTTAGGAAAATCGTGGAAATCTAAGTCTGTATGGCCCGACTCCGTGTTTTCTTGTTTTTTGTTGAGTTATAATGATTCAGGATTAGAAACCTGTAACATTTCGTGGACTCCTTTGGAGCTACAAACACTTAAATGTTATTTCTTCTCAATCGACAATGTAGTTTCCACATTTTATGACTTATTTGAAAGTATCTCCAAAACATGAATTTTTAGAATTGGTTAAGTTTTTTTAACATCTCATACCACTTTGTAGGCTCAAGTTTCAGTCTAAAAAGTGTTAAGACAGTTCGTGACTAGTATATACTCGTAAAAATGTACTCTCCGCCAAATTAACTTACTGTAATTTTTAACAAACACGTAGTTTTATTAAACTACCAAACGTAAAAAATCACAAATGTTCTACTGTCGGGGCCACAGTGAATGTATGTTGGATCGCAAAACTCTCGCAGGCGCTCCTAGTCACATTCCCTGAGGGTCTATTCCAGGATTTCGGACGATGCCGTAAGGCGATGTTTTTTTTGTTGGGTACTTCCCTGGGTACTCGCAGGGTACTTCCATGGGTAATGTCTGAGTACTCCCATGGGTACTAGATGGGTACTTCTCCGGTAAATGGTGGGTACGTCTCTGGATATTTGCTGGGTACTTCCCTGTGTACTCGCAGGGTACTTACTCTCTTGGGTACTGGCTGCGTATTTCCCTAGGTAGTCGCTGGGTACTCGCTGGGTACACACTCCATTGCTTCTCCGTCTCATAGCTTCATCCCTTATATGTCTCTAATGTCCTTTGTATCGACCAGAATTTATAAATTTATTCCTTATATCACTCACTTATATCCACGTGTACCTTTAATTATCTTGAAATTTATTTTGGTAATTCGTAAGACAATCATGGGCACACGCACAAAATGTTAAAAAAATTTTCAGTCTAGTAGGTACACACTTAAATGGAATACTTGAAATTGTTAGTATTAGCGGCTTGTTTGCTCTGTAAAGTCATTGGCTTTTAGTATCTAATTTATTATTGCAACAATTACAACTGTCAAAACTTAATGGTTTTTGCTAATCTTTCATTATGCTATTTATGATTGAACGTATGCACCAAACGATGCTAAGCTATAAAATTTGTTTTGGCTAGGGGAAAAAACTGTTGGAATAAATATGGAGTCTGTAGGTTCACATTTATATCCCTTAATATACGCAGCCAAAGAAACGTATCGCTGATTGTGCAAGAATTAAATTTCTCTAATTTTTCGCAGACTTTGCTTGATGCTGAGTATTATTTAACTGGTGTGTTTCGTACGACGCGGCGGGGCTGGCGTCGCTGATGCTTCATTCTGCTCGAGCTGCAGCGACGAGTCCAAACCGCAGCCCGCGGCTAACTCAGTTTTGAATATCTGCTTTCTTCAGGCAAGAAATATTATGCCCTCCCTGATTGTACTTGTGGGACAGTCTCTATCTCAGCAGTTTTATAATTTAATTTCAAGTGCTGGGAGGTAAGTCATTATTAAATACTCCTGGGGGAGTTTTTAACAACTTTGATGTTATTACATTGTTTTAAATTTAAATAATGATGTTAATGCATGAATGTATGCGTTCCCTGTTTTGCGCTATGAATGTTCATTAGAGTTTTTTTTACCTTTGTGCTTTTTAATGTAAGATTTATTCTTATTTCCTAAAAAAACTTTAAATTTACACAAACAAATTTTACACACAAGTTAAATTGAAACCCACAATATTATACAGGTGTGCCAATAAAAATGTAGTTTTAAGTAGTGTCTCTCACAAACTTAGATTATAAAGGATGTCGTGTTTGAAGTAAACTGAGCCATATTAAGAAACTAAGTTTATCCTTTTTTTAATCCAACTCTGAAAGCCATTCTCTACTTTATTATAATGTAGCCAGCCTTGTTCAATAAATCTTGTCTCATATTAAGCTTGTACTGTAATTATGTTTTTACTACAGCGCACAGATATTGCGTGAAAAACGTTTTGCGCCTTTTATCTTATCGGCAGCATATACGTTAAGATTGTTTACTTAACTCTTACATTATTTTTAACAAATCCGTTCAATCAACTCACCTGTTTACACGGAAGATAACCACAAACAATACGGTATCCAAGTAGTGTTGAATTGTTTACTTCTGACTTTTCGAGGAAAAATAAGGCCAAGAAGTCAAACTATGACACCGCAACGTATGAAGTATCGAAATGCACGAAGAATTGTACATACTTAAATGGAATGCCTGAAGTTGTTAATACTAGCGGCTACAAGTAGTTTATTCTGTAGAGTCATTGGCTGTTAGTATATAATTTATTATTGCAATTATTACATCTGTAATAATACTATCAATATACTCTATGTTATTGTCTTTGTAAATCTCTTATGTTATCCATGCTCTAACGTATGCACTAAACGCTACTAAACGATAAAAATGGTTTTGGCTGGGAAAAAATCTGTTGAAATAAACATGGAGTCTGAAGATCACGTTTTTATATTTTAAACTACGGAGCCAATGAACTGGTTGTCGAAACCAGAGATTAGGAAAGGATACATTTTAAACATTAGCCGGCAAACGCGTAAAGCCTTTTTTTTTTTTTTCATTTTTCTGTTTTCACATACAAATATGGCCGATGTTTGTTTATATTTATTGTATCAGTATTTCTAGCCTGATTTTATTATCGTCTGTAGTTAAGTTGCTCGGAAGAAAATTAGATCAAAGTATTACGTTTGATATGATTATATATATAAAGTCCAAAACCAATCTTCATAATACAAATGAAATTGAGTTGACATTTCTCTCCAAATTAACCTACAATACAGGCACAGCTTGTATGTTTGTAAAAAAAACGGCCGCCATATTGGTACGTGTAAATCACTGAAATTACATTCCCTTCGTCTTGAACCGGACCTTATGCTTGGCCTCGCCGGGAATTGAACCCCGATCTCTTGGCCACTCAACCACCGGAAATCCCCTATTCACGCGAGAGGCGAGCCACCCCAATCACAAATTACTATTTCCAAGGAGCGCACTTATAATTCTACTTTAGTAGTTGCAGACTTACAAGTCCCGCCAAAAGTTTGAGACCATTAGAAAAAATTAATATAACAATACTAGGCTTTAACGTTCTGGTATACATTGCGTATTAACCACCATTATTTTTTTAAACCCTAATGTTTTGTGGATTTTTACGCTTGGTAAGGAAATTTTATGAAAAGAAAAATAACGACAAAAAGACCTTTTTATCTCTGAACTGCTATTTATGAGCCTAAACTTCTCTAATAATCACAAATTTAAAAATAAATCATTGTTTCCTTGCGAGATGTATAATTTTTTTTACCCTATATCCAGGTTTGTAAAAATATACGAAAATTCAAACACACTCCATTATTTCTAAAACCTTTAAATTTCTTAACTTTAACTGCAGTAAAGATTTTATAAACCACAATTTTTTTTGTTTGACATATTGTAACGTAAATTATGAATGATCAATTAGTTATTTGATAATGTTTCGATTGAGATTTTGAGCGTTATTAAAATTAATAAGTAATAATCTACCATAATTTTATAACCAAAATATTATTATCTTAAATCTCCTAAGAGTCTTAAACATTTAGTAGGACTTATGCAGAAAACATTTTACATACCAACTTACTTTCTAAGCAGGTAATGAACGTTTCTGCTCCCACGGGTGATCTAACTCATAACTAGAGACATGCAAAATTCGCGGATTCATTTCGCGATAGGCTAGCATTAAAACAACTATACCTTCGTACCGCTTCTGCGATTGGCCCACATTTTATCCGGGGAACTGTGAGCCAATGGGAAACACTAAACCAAGAAAGTGCCTAATTACGAACAGCCTAGTTGAGACGTCTCACGCGTCAGTAGCCAATGAACAGGTGCCATTTCCGCGAGTATTTAAAGGACTGTGGAGTCTATCCTAGAGGTCAATGAATCCAATAATTTTGCAGGTCTCTACTCATAACCATTCTGATCCACATGTGGAAACAAGAGTCGCATGATATGACGTCAGATGCGGAAGAGCGATTTACTTTTGCGTGTCTCGCCCAGGAGACAAGCGACAGTCCATTCAGGCTTAAGTTAGATCTCTTGAAATCAGTTGTTGAAAAAAAATCACTGCTCGTAAACTGGAAATGAAATAACGTGTTCGCGTTTTGGTTAACATTTAGTTAGGTTGGCAGTATATTAAGTAGGTCTAAAGACGTTTCTTGACTTAGCGTCTTTAAATAATTATACTTTTTAATTGATGGCTGATAAAATATTATCTGATTAAAATAATATATTTTTAATAATAATTTTGAAAACACATGAAACACTAACATTATAATTTCTAAGATTCATACATACCAAAAAAGGAAATTTTAAAAATTAGGATGGTTCGAATACATTTTTCCTCACATTCGAATTTGTAATTCGATTTCAGATCTAGATATCAACAGGCTGGAATAAAATAATATATCGGTATGAACACAAATATTCAAGTTTAAAAAATCATTAAACCCATTACATTTTTATTTTCAAAATATAAAAAGCCTTATTTACATTTTTGAGATAAAAAAGGTTTTGTTTTTCTTAAAAAGATTTTAACTAAAGAACTAAACAAACAGTCGCAGGGAATTGTAGCTGGTGGCAGCTTCTGTAGGGATAAATAATGTAGTTCTAAATTTCCTTTCCTCAAATGTTTTCCTTTGAATTCTTCTTTTATTAATAATAAAATCTTTTAAGTATCCAACATTTGATGGTATTATAAAAATTCAGGATTTCATTGGCTTGCCCTAATTTATTGTTAAAGTCAGGGAGTTGCCACGTCTACATGATAACATATTAAGTGAGTAAAGCCGTTTTTTTTTTCACCTAAGTGTTGTGCCATGTTGGTAAGAGGCTCAAAAATTGCTTGAAGTGTAGTTTCCATTGCAAAAACAGTTCTAAATTAAGTTTTTTTAAAATTAAAATGACTGTTTTTAACGTTGGAGACACTAATTCATATCTACTAACCTTCATCAGACGTTATCAAGCACCATTATTGCAATATTTTGGGCGGAACAGTATTGCGATGGCGAGGTTAAAAAATGACTTCAACTGCGTCACAGAATGCCGTATCCTGACGATTCCTAACTCCATGATTATAGCAACGTTTTTATATTTAAAATAATGCATCATTTTTGCCTTTCTGGTACACACCAGGCTAATAATAACGCTATTTAGGAGTGTTTTGCGGAATGATACTAAAAGTATATTTTAAAAATGGTTTCCAAAACATTTTTTTTTCCAACGTGAACCAGCTGTAGTACTCTTCTTTTCGCAAGTTAACAGTCATTTATCCGACTAACAAAAAATTATACATAAAAAATTAACCAACACAGATGACAACTGTATGATTAAACGGTGCTGTCGTCAACTCCAAGGAAGTATTAATCTATGGAGTCTGTGTCTGTTCTAAAGCTTAAGTCATGCTGGTTAGCAGATGGTTAGCAAAACAAACAGTAGCTGTAAGGATAATATCGTACTATAAGTTTGTGTGGTAGCTTGAAAGTAAATCACTAGTAAGAATCGTAAAAAAACCTTCATAATCGATTATCCTTTAACAAGTATGTTAGCAGCACATCAGCAAGGAATTATCGTAAAAGCTTTTGTTTAACGCCGAAATTCTGTTTTGCTAACCAGATGGTAAACGTGGGTGGGTCGATTCTGACTTTGATTTCAACTATCTGCGCGGTGTATGCTGCACACATCCCCTCCCTAACTTGTCACCTCCATGATCAGAACACTGTTTTCTCGGACGGTGTCGGCTTCGCATTTTCTCTAAACGGAACCAGCTGCAAAGGAAGCGGTGGTTACGTCCTCGAGCTAACTCCCTCACGCTCTGACTACCGAGAAGATCGAAGGTCCAATAAAAATCCTTCTCGTTTTTCCCGTGGCATCTGGATAGTTAATCTCCTAAGGGAGCGGGGGAAATGGAAGAAGTTGACTGTCGAAAGTAAGGTGGCACGAACGAAAAAAAGGGTTCAGAATGTTTCTTTCTGCCGTTATAATCGCGCTAAAGGTTCAGGTGAAAACCAGTAAAAACATTCTGACAAGCATTATTCCACACGAGGCGATACTAAGAGTTTATCGAATAACCAAATCATTCTACTAAATGTAGTAGTTGAAAAATTTCTCTCGCAAAGGGCGGTTAACATTCAACTGCTTGTCCGCTGGTTATTATTTTTTTATTTTTTTAATAAGCCTTTTCTTAGATAACACACATACCTAGCTTTGAAACTCTTTCAAGCGGATTTGATACAGTCAAATCTGAAATAGCAGAATAAAATGGTTTTAAAATGACAATATTGTCTGCCCCATTGTAATGTCTCTCTGTTATTGATAATGAGTTAATAGTATCTTGGATGCGTGCTGAGTTCTAAGACAGAGGTTGAAGGACCAGTTTCAAATGTAATTTAGTTAAGTGGATCGGAGTCTTTATAATGACCAGGAATAAAAGCTAGAAAAAATAAAAACAAAAACGACTTTAACCTTTATGAACTATACTTTACTATTCTTTTACACAGAAATTCCTCTTTCTTTTCTTCTGCTTATATAGGTATAACGAAAAACATAGATCAGACAAGATTATTCAACACTGTCGTGAAACATAAAAATGGTAACTTGTACATTAGTTGTTTATGGTAAGGAATTAGTGGCTAGATCGTCGACTTTGAAAGATATCCGATCAGAGTTTTTCAGTGCAGTTAATATTATTATCTAGTTAATTTAGAAGCGTCACTTCAAACCAGCAGCTGGGAAGATGTTCTGGAAACAGTGTGACGGAGACACATCCTCTGCACCGACGATGGGAAGGTACAGTTAATCATCAGGAGCAAACAGACCGGAGAGTGCGTGGAACTATGTGGAAACTGGGACGCACTGCACAAATTAATGCAGTGTAATTAACATCAAAACTTTCGATACAAAAGCGATGCAGGGTATTTACTTAAAACAAGGAGGGGGGGATAAGACAAAATTGTGTTCTACTTACCAATTATGTGGGTAAAAAAATTTCCTTAGGACATCCGAGGAGGAGACGGAGAGCCGCAGAATCCATAATCCAGTTGCGTGGCACACACTCAAGACGGAAAAGAAAGAGGAGAAAGATCACAGCAAACTTTACATAATGTGGAGAGAATCTTTGGGAAAGTCTCCCAAACGCAGGCAACTGCATGCTGGTGAAGAGGTCGGTACTTAAAAACTCTGACCAAAAAAACGAACCGGACGGAAACAAGGAGCTCGTGTCTGGAGACGCCATGATGGCCCGTGCATCCTCGCGCCACGACGTCTCTTCTAGGGTCTTCTTAGTTGTATCCGTCCGCAGGAAGGCGAAAGTAGTGCCGGAGGGCGGATGGTTCATTCTAGCGGTATAAGGGCCAGCAGGGAGGGGAAGACAGGCTTCGGAAGAAGTAGTTCGCGGAGGGATACGAGTGGTGGTCCTGCGGTGCTGCCTGAGTACTGGTAAGTGGAGGGGGGTAGTTGGGAATGCTACCCGGCGTGTTACCGTCAGTGCTGCCACGTGCAGAAGACACGGTGCACTGCAGACTAAGGCCATGCCACCGGTATCTGCGACTGTGTGCAGCAGACGATAACCGGCGTGGGCTAGCTGAA
Organism: Bacillus rossius redtenbacheri; assembly: GCF_032445375.1. Taxonomy (NCBI): domain Eukaryota; kingdom Metazoa; phylum Arthropoda; class Insecta; order Phasmatodea; family Bacillidae; genus Bacillus; species Bacillus rossius. The sequence continues at coordinate 5,004,442 of NW_026962010.1, read as the reverse complement.
GGGAAGTCTGGACATGCGTGTGATAGGAAATGAAGTGGGCTTAAGCCCGGTGTGGCTGCTGGGGACTAATACAGTTTTTAGGGCCCACAGACACCTATAGTAGGTAGAAACCCCAAAGATTACTAAAACCAAATAAAAATTTCAAATCATGGATGTGGGTTCATTTTACTACAACATTACCAAGCCGTCATAGGCATATGTAGTGCCTCAAAACTAATTAGTGGCACACTATGAACAAGTGAACTTTTTTTTATTTTGGCATGATTACGTGATGCATTGAGCTTCAATTCAAAACAAATTATTGTTCAATAAAATAAATTTGTGTTGTTTTCCAAATAACTAAACCAGCCAAATATTTACTAGTATAAAGATCGTAGGGTCGTAGGGTCTGAAATTGCTTGGCTTCTGGGTTGTAGCCGCGTCCAAGTCGAATATATCACCGACGTTTGGGGCGACGTTGCAGGGTTGCCATCATCAGGGTAGGTAACTGTACCCTACAGCCCAGAAGCCTAGCAACTTCATTCACTAGCATCAAGATTTCCTCAGAAATTATGGAAGAACCTAATTATCTGTCAAACTGAAAACGTTGATAAAGCTGAAAGTCATAAAAGTGCACTCGTTCAGACTATTACTGCAGCTGTAGAAAGCTACATCAAATATTACGTTCCTAAGGGCCCCGACTACCTGAGTGCACATACGGTGTGCACAGAGTTCAGGAAAAAAAACAGTTGATTTGTAAACTGCAGAAGATATCAGAGAAGTGTCTGTTTACGAAAAGCTCTGAAGGGATATGCTGAGTTCTTTCTCCGTATTTCAATTTCAAAATATATTTTTAGGATGGTGAAAAGGTTGGTGAAAACTGCGAGGGATGGGAAAATAAAATTGGAGGACAAAAAAAATCATAACTATCTTAGTAAGAACTCCATCAAATCAGTTCAGACTGATTGTAAATATTATATCTTTTATCTAAAATATTATTCCAACACATTTTTTTTTACAAACCAAACCATTCCTGCAAGGATTAGAAGGAAACAAGGGTATAAAAAATTCATAATTTCTTTACCTTGTACGCTATTAAATCCGTTATTATTTATAGTGAAACATTAAAATATTATCTACAACTTTCTTTTGAATTATTTGTCATTAAACCAACCATTACTACAATGGGTAAAAATACCAGGGGTATGAAAAATTGTATATGAATCTAATAAATTTAAACTAAAATCTTTGTCAGAAACAATGATTGACACAACCAACTATTTCTTCTAAGAGTGAAATAAACAGGGGTTAAAGGACAAACAATTCATAACGCCCTTATCCGAAACTTTGGTCCGAAACACCTTTAATATCAGATAAACCATTATTGCAAGGGGTTTAAAAAACAAAGGGCTGGAAAAAAAAATAAAACTTCCGTACCATATACACTATCGAATACGTTCTTATATATTTTAAACTTTCTAAATATTGTCTAAAAGATTCTTCTGGAGTAAATTGTTATGCAACTAACCATTATTGCAAGGGGCGGAAAAAACAAGGGTTTAAAGACAGAAAAATTAGTAGGTATAATATATTTTTTAGTTCGTATGATTATAAAAATCCTAAACATTATTTGAAACGTTTGGCTGAAATAAGTGTTGATAAAACGTACTATTACTTTAAGAACATGGAGTAAAATAAAAAAATTCACAACTTCCTTTTTATCAAATTTATACGAATTTATTCAAAACCATGAAAATATTATTCTTATCCTTGGCTCAAAGCAAATTTTTATGCGACCACGCATTGATGCAAGGGATGGAAAACAGTGTTTGAAGGTCAAGAAAATTCATAACTACCTCAGCAGGCATAACATGAAATTTGATCTAAGCTATTCAATGCAGGACGCATTGAGTTAAAAACATTCGAAACATTTTCGCTGCAAGGAATATGGTAAAAAAATTAATCTATTTTTTTTTTGAATGTTGGAGAACATATAGGATCATAAAAGTCCCGAAAGTTTATTTTTAGAATATTTACAGCAGAAATGGGTACTTCGAAATCTACTACGTTTGTAGGCTGTACAAAAAAAGATTTTTTTGTAACGATACAGTTTGCTTTGGGGATGGATGAAGGACATAGTTCACCAAAGGACTGCACGAACACGTGAGGAACTACTTGCCGTATCAAGCAAGGCGTGCGGTACACGATCCTGCGAACAAAGTAGTATTAACATGTATTTACTGGCCATTGTGCTGGTAGGAGGTGTTGGTGTCGGTGCCCACCATTTTGGATTCTCACCTTACGGTGGCCATCTTGTATTACCGTCACCTTGACCTTTGACCTATAAAATTGGCCAAAAAATTGCCAAATATGACTCAAAATTTGCCAAAAAAAAAGAGCCAACATTTTTAGTTTTCAGGGAAAAAATTCTACCAAAAATTCTAAAAAAAAATCTGAATTATAAAGTTTTCAATTTTCAAGGGAAATACCGTAAAAAAATTAATTTTTTAATTCACAATGCCTCAAAATATATTTGCCTTTAAAAGAACGAAAATTTCCCAAGGAAGCGTAAATTTCCCGTCAACAAGCCTACAAAAAGCCGTTGAGGTTCTTTGACCCCGGCCGCCATTTTGGATGACGTTACACCCACCATCTTTGGTTATGAAGTCACGTCCACCATATCGAATTATTATCATTAAAAAATTGTAAAAAAGTTTGCGGAAGAAGTCGGAAACATTTTTGACAACATGTTGTATGCTTGTTTTCCGCAATTTGGATGCTCAATTGTAAACAATGTGGTCTGATAATAGATAACTTAGTCATAGAGACCGGAAAAATTTGCGAATTCATTTCGCGATAGGCTAAAATCCAAATCGTTATACCTCAGTGCTGCCTCTGCTATTGATTCACAACTCACCTGGATGACTTTAGGCCAATGAGAAACACCCAACCAAAGCTTTATCGAATCACAGGCTGCTACGCGCTCGAACGTCTCACAAGACAGCAGTCAATGAGTGGGTGGCATTTGACCGAGTGTACGTAGAACTATGGAGTTCATCCTACAGGTCTTTGAACTCGCGAATTTTTCCGGTCCGTACTTAGTCATAAACGCGTGTGTAAAGTTAAAGCACTGCGTGCCGAAAAACCCACCCTGACGCGTGCACGTGGGATAAAAGGGAACGGCTCCACTCAAGAACACGTTGGTCTCTACGCTGACGAAGCATCAGGTCGTGATCACATTTCCTCTGGAGTGTCACGTTCACGTGTAAGTAATTCAGATCTGCCCCGTTATATTCTCGAGTTTCTTCGCGCGGTGCGAATGTGCGTGTGTGAAGTAAACCTAACGAGGTTCGCCGTCTTGCAGCCTCGAGAGAAAGCAGTTGCAGCCGCCAGTTCCCTGATCACGCCTGGTTAATTGGGTTCCGCGCCGAGTGGGTGCAGCGCGCCGCGCGGCGCCTCTTGTAATTAACAAAATGGTCGTCGCTTTGAGGAAGAGCTCGTTGCGCGTGTCGTGACGCGATAACCGCCACGTCGTTATTTATGAAAATTCAATTCGCCGATGCTGACGGGAGAGTCGCGTTGAGGGGAATATTAGATCGAGCACGCCACTACTAGCAAGTAATCTAATCTTTGGCATTTCACTGGAGAGATACTTCCCAACCCCACGTGTAGAACAGCTGCATGACAGAGCAGGAATTTCCAACCAAACGAAACAAGAAAAGTAAATGGAATTTTTAGGCACTCATCTAAAATTGCTTTTGCTTTATTTTTCATATTTTTATTTGAACGAAATTCTTACTCGTCAACTCTACGTCATTTTTAGAAGCCAAACTTACTTAGAAGCCAAACTTTGTTGTTAGTTTCCCAATGCGTAGAATCATTTTTGTAACTCTATTACGAAATTCAGTTATAATATGCAATTTTTTCTAAACTATTGCGACTATCAAAAGTAAATAATTCATCATATATCAAAATTATAACTTTAAAACGGTTGTTTTTTTTCGCTCAAACATGTCAACGTGTATTATTAATCATATTTATTTTAAAAAACTAATTTTAAGTACTTAAGCCTGCTTGAAGCAAAGCTTTTCGTTTTGGTCCTGAGAATGATTCCGCGTCTCTACTCACAGAAAGAATCCTTCCAGCGAGATGGAAATGATAGTCGGATCGCCGCTTCGCGCCAGATGATCCGCTGGTGAAACAGCAGAGCTTCCTGGGAGCCGCTGCCTCGTTTCCTGCGCGCCGAGCGTTGCTCCTGCGATCCAAATTGAAAAATCGATAAGAGATAAACGAGCGTGCCATTCCCGAACGAAGGGAGAAAAAAAAGGGGGAAGGGGGGGCATTATAAAAAAAAAGAAGGAAAAGGATTTCTCACAGCTGGAGTCTATTATAACGTCCTTCTGTCCTCTTTCCCCCCCCCCCCCCCCAATTCTCACACCATTCCTTGCAGCCCCGACATACCTTAGCAGCGTGCCGTACTTCGCAGATATATCCATTAAAGATAGCGACGGGTTCGCGCGAGTCGGAAGACGTATGGAGACATTGCACACTTGGAGACGCATCCATTAAAGCCCCTCCCATAAAACAGGCCAAAGTGAAAAAAAAGGGGGCGTTAAAAAAAAAGAGGACGAGGAATGACTTTTATGTCGCCCTGAATAGGGTGTTGACGGCCCGTACTCAACAGGTTTCCTGCCGTAAAGCTCTCTTCTCCCCCCCCCCCCCCTTCTCAAGGACCTTCCCCAACGTAATGCCGCGGCCATTTGTGACGCGAGGCGTTTTACGTCGGTTCTCCCGTCAGGGCGCAACCACCGACCACCGACGTTTTGTGCTCACGTGACGTTCATGAGATGTTCTGTGCGAACAAACAACACAGGAGCCGCTGATGCATTACATTCTTTCACGCGTAAAAGACCGAATTAAAAAATAATCCGTTTTTCTGTAAAGTCGGTTTACGGACGATAGTTTAACGTGACAACGTCTTAACAAAACATTGATTAAATGATTGCATATTTTTATGAATAAAATTGAATCATTTTTATTTTAATAATAAAAGAATAAATACTTGAAATTATACTAGTAATCAGATTTTCAAAATGCAAGAATAATTAACCTTTATTGCCGAAATTGTTGTTGTAATAAGCAATGAAAACCACATTAACTTTTCACTTCACTTTATAAACAGTCGACGAAACAGTTCACGTGTCGCGGATAAATAGCGCGATTCGTTCGGTTCGCGTCCGTCACCGTAGATGACAGCACCGTAGGGGCATAATATTATTTCGTTTTTATAATACGATTTTATAACAAATACGCATCCTAAATACACCAAACTTATTTATAATGTGCTACAATATTTTTTAAAACATTGTGCAAAATATCCCGGGTGTAATTTGAATTATTATGTGTAACTGTAAAACACCATTATTTGTACAAAAACGTATTTGAAAATTCAACATTACTTTTAAATAGCCATACCGATTGTGCTGAAAATCGGTGGACGTTCGTTAAATTACACAATATTAATAATTCAAACGACGAAAACATGATTGAAACGTCTAATCGATGGTTGTTCCAATCGAGTGGAAGAGAGATAGATGCGGTGCAAGCGTACAATGAGCGTAATGGGACAATGTGCGTAACGGGACGCTTTTTCGTGCGTGCAGCCGGCGTTCATCGATTTATTAGACGTTGTCACGTCAAAAAATCTATGCAATTAACGCAAAACGCTTTCAAATACCCGATCTGCAAATTTTATACAGGACGCATAGACGCAACGGAAATGTCTGTTAACTTTCAATTTCTTGCGTTTCGGCTTGTGTTTCCGCCTTCTGTATTGTAAAGGAACTTTTCCTTAAAGACTTACACGTCATATCTGTAGAAAAGGCTGCCTCTTTATTTTCATCACGCGCATGACTTTTCCATTTATAAAACTTTCGCACAGTGAGAGCAAATAATGATTTTTTTAAATGTCAAATGAGTAATAATTCCACACGTTTATGTGACAATTGTTGTTTATAAAGAGAAGCTCGAAAAATGTTTTTTTTTATAAACCACCGTAGTTTTCCTATGTTTGTTGCGTGTTGCGTCCTCGTGCTCTTGCGTTTCTTGTGAAGTTTCAAACCCAGACTCAATACTAACATCACCGGCAAAAAAAAATGTGTTTTAGGTTATATTAATAATTTACCAGCTCTTGAGCTCACATATTTGTCCAGGACTATATATATATATATATATATATATATTCCGTATACTTGAATATGTTAATTCCTTTATATCCAATATGTGACCTCTAGAATAGACTCCATTATCTCTTTGTATTCTTGCGATAGCGTCACTTGCCCATTGATTGCTAACTTTTGAAAATTATAAAAATGGTAATCTCTGGCCCACATACGTCCAGATAAATTGTGCGCCAGTAGCAGAAGCGATGAGCTTGAATATCAACACAAGCGCTAAACGAATGTGCGGTTTTATTTTTTTCCTGCCTCCACCAATATAACACCGTGCAGTCAACGCAGAAATTATACATCGTGCAGTCAACGCAGAAATTTTTGATGTGGTAAAAGTTTTTTTTTTTTCGCTCTCACGCTGGCGTAACGACCTTGGCGTACTCAATATGCAGAGCGCCTCACGCCCCGCTAGGTTGGGCGATGAATCAGCCAGGCGTGAGTTGATGCGCGCTTTATACCATGCGTCCGAGGCATGAATTAGCTGACGCGCCGCAGCTGTGAAGCGAGTTCGAGAAATCCTCTTAGCAGTTTATAAATTTAAAAAAAGATAAAATCGTGTCAATTTAAATGAGGGCGTTATTTTTGCATGTTCGAACATAGTGTCCATAAAAGAATGTCACAGATTCAATGGTATATTATAAAAGTTTAACTTAGACTATTTAAAATAAATTATACATCAAATAGAACGCAAACTAACTTAGTTTTTTTTTCCTTGCAAATGTTCAATATGACTGTGTACCTTTATTTATACGGCACACGCCCAAACTTAACTGCATTTCTTCCCGCACTTTGGTTAACAGGTCCGGAGTAATGGAAGCAATAAATAGTCTTTACAGATCTGTGTCTCAAACTCTGGCAGATCATTAGGTATAGTTGCAGAACGTAGACACGATATTTTAAAATGCCCCAAAGGAAAAAAATCGCATGGCGTTATGTCAGGTGAACGTGGAGGCCAGTGAAAATGAGTTCTGTCGTCTCGACCATTACGACCAATCCAACGGCCAGGGACTTAGATGTTCAACCACTCTCGAACAAACAGATTCCAATAGGGGAGGGGCTCGATATCTGTTGCCAAATAAAGTTCACAAGTTCACCCCTACTAATTGAGGAAACAGCCATTCTTTCGCGCTGCATGGGAGAAAACAATAAAGCAGCTTTCGCGCATTCGCTTATCTAAAACTGTTAAGAGTTACTCTTTAATTATGACCTTGAACCAACAATCGACAACGCTTACATTTGATACTATTATTTTTTTATAATAGGGACATCATTCTATGGAAAAACTGTATTTGTGTAAATCTTAATAAGTCTGTAACCAGGAATGCGTTTACTTAAATAATTAATTTAAAAATATAAAAAACAACCATAACAGCCACAACCAACAATTAAATGTGTTCACAAAAACAATAATTGTCATATGCAATTAAGAAAAAAATTATCTTATAATTGAGAACATGTTTAGAAAATACTCAAATGTATTTTCTTACAGTGAAACGTAGCAAGTGTTTAATTTTATAAAGTTATTTTAAAAAATAATAATTGATTAAATAAATATGCTAGTTCCTTCTGAAGATTATATGTTCGGGATATATTATAATTTAACAAAGCATTCGAAAACTTAAAATTATATATATATTAATATTTAACTCGTTTAGCAAGTAGTATGATGTTGCGTCTGCAAATTAAAACACACATCGTAAGGGTGGGAGCGGCGGAGTGTAAAATGCCCATGACGCTAGCTGAGTGTGCGGTGATTGGCCATTGCCTTCGCGATGTGATTACTAAAGGATGATGCGGCAATCAGTCCTGATCCAGGATAGGATATTTTTCACAACCCCGACCCGGTCAGGAATCGAACCCGGAACTCTTAGCATCAGCCATTTACGCTTCCTGTAAACATATCGAGTGTATTGTGAGTTTTAAAGCTCGTATTTTAGTTTTTTTTAAAAACCTAAGCAATGCTCACAATAAGCTCAGGTAGTTTGCAGTTATCGCTATAAGTGGTTCAAAGTTAAATGTTCCCCAATGAAACATTTTATTTCCAACTACATGTAAATATATTCCAATGTAATGCCAACTTCACAAGCCATTTACCGAGGTTAAATTTCAAAAAACAAATGTTATGCATTTACGGCTGTGTGTTTTCCGAGGAAAGTTATTATTAAAATGGGTTCAGTTACCGGCAGCGCACATGCCGTACAGTGATTGTACAATCTCCGTCGCTATAGACATGCGTGTGTGTGTGCGCGCGCGCTGCACCAGGTGGCGATGCATATAGAGAGGTTATTGCATCGTCCGTGGCGTGTCGCCGGCGGTGTTTGTTCAGCTCTTCTGGCTGTTATCAGTTTGCTCGCAACACATCTCCGCTGTTTGCGATGCTTTTACCTCGCCAATTCTTTTTTAACCTCTTGAAAATTCACAATTATTTTTCTAACACTTTTTTTTTTTTTTTAAATCTAACCAAATAATTTCATCATCGAATGACCCGATACACTGCTGGAAATTTAAAGTAAATATTTAAAGAATTTATAATCAAGAATGCACCTCGAAAAAAAAGATATTCGCAGTTATTTTTCTTCTTATTTCTATGTTCCGATGTAAGCGAGTTTAACTTGGAAGGATAAAGAGTACTGTTTTTCTTGGACTTAAAAATCTTTCAGATATTTTTGTGACTACTTCGAGATGATTCTTCTACCTTCATATTTGCAGTTATTTTCCTAAGCACCCGTCAATTTACGAATATACCTACCAGTGGATTCACGGAGGTTCAGGAAAAATTTATAAATATTATTATTCGTAAAGATGAAAATGATTAACACTGTATGGTTAAGTTAACCATAGCGAATCTATACATTCAAGTAGAATATTGTAATGTTTAAATTTGTACCCTAAAATAATATAATATAATTCCTGTAAAATCTGAAAGATGTCTGTTAACGAGAAACACAGGAAAATGTATTGTGTCATGTCTTTCAGTATGTAGGTCGCATTTTGAAAATAAATTATTATCTCTACAACATTCACAATTATAAGTTGCTAGAAAAAAAATGTGTTGAATGTTGAATCGCGCTGATGAAAACGCACGCCGAAGTTGCTATAACATCGTAACATTTTGCACAACTATTCACATTTCGTATTATTTTGTCAGTATGTAGTCGATTGCATTTTAAATATTAGTTATTATATTGGTATTATTCTACTTCAAACTGTTATTCCTTGGTTTGTTTATTGGGTTTATTTTAACTTATATGCCCCGGCTAGACGAAATAGTCGTCAGGTCGTGCCGAAGGCATGAGGGTGGCCTGAAAACTTCTAAACCAGAGTTGGCCACTAGCTCGTACGACAAGAAGGCAGTCGGTACCTCACCTACGTGTTAAGGTCTATTCTTCGAACAGTTTGGCGGAATTAGCCTACGTGTGGCAGACGGTTTCACGGACAAACACAAACAGGAGTTCTGATTATAAATAATTAAGGTACTTAAATTGGTCATTACTTAACCACGCTTTAAACGGAACATGCGATGTCTCAGTTCGGGGAGAACTACTAGTTATCTGCAGCAGTAGCTCTGCGATTCGTTAAGTATCTCACCGCGGACGTGCGCCAGCACACTCGCTGTAGCGTGCAAGCGCGTTGGCAACAGCACAGAATCCGTTTGTTTAACTTGATGTAAGCTTTTGGACAGACGCCATTGCTAAGCACATGTATGTCTGTAGAAGAAAACTACAAAAAACCCAAAAGACAAAAACACAAATAAAGTAAAAATTGCTGTTGTTAACAGGATATAAACACCACAAAATTTTCCATAACAGGAATATGGTCAACAAACAAAGAAAACCAAAAAAAATGAACTAAGAGAACGAAAAAAAAAAACACAAATGATGACAGCACAAAAATATTGAACCCAAAAAAATTTGTTTAACTGTTTGTTTATCTTCATCGTTGCGTTCGTATGTTTGCTGCGTTGTCCAGGTTTTGTTTGTCCGTCTGCATTTACTGTTGTTGTTGAAACTGTCTCGTTGTTCGCCCACTGTGTTCGTCTGAGCTGTTTTTTTTTTTTCGTGACTAAATTCCTTCCACGGAATTCTTTTACTGTTTCATGTTTAAGTTCGAATGTGTTCGCCTGTGCTGTCGCCGTTGTGTTGTCCGTAATACCTGTTTAGGTTCATCGTTGGGTTTATCTGTTTGACATCAGCTTATTCAGCCTTGTTTTCTGTGGGTTTATGTCTTTAATTTTCTATTTCTTAATTTGCATTTATGATTTTTTCTCATGACAAACGGTGCAAAAATTCAATGGTGTATGCCCAAGAAATTGTATTAAACAAATGCACGAATCATTTAAATAACGTATCATTTAAAGAAAGCACAGTAGCAGCGGGTAGCATCAGGGCAGCGCAAACAGAAAAATCGCTCAGGTCCCGCGGCGTTTTTTTTGTTTTTTTTTTTATTTATTTTTATTTGTGCGGTGTTCTGTTAAAAATACGGACATTAATGGGAAAAGTAAGATTAGATATTTATTATCTTTTAACTTAGAGTGCTGGTCAACACCTATTTCAAGTCATGATTTCGTATTGGAAAAACTTGCAAAGATTTTTATCGTCACGTATAATTGTGGGATTTTTTTTCCTAGCCTAAGTTAATTCTAAGTGTGTAGGGGAGGGTCCAGGTTAGGGGAGGACCTAAGTGTGTCTTAGGGGGAATTTGCTCTTAAGCATTTATAAAACTGACCCGAGGATATTTTTTTCAAGAAATACGGTAATATGAAAATTTTCCTATTATAAACAAACAAAACAATCGTTGAAATTTAAGTTCCAGGTTGGGTTTAAAAAAAATTTAAAAAAAGAGGATTTTTTTGATATTTCCCGGTGAAAGACCCCTAAAAAAGTAAATAGCCCAAGGCCCCGCAGGGTATAAGGCTACTATTGGTTTGCGCCGTCCTTTCGCAGTGGGGTCCTTGCGCCTTGACTTGGCTGTGTTGCCACAGACGAACCAGGCCCCTGCTGCGCGGATCGCACGACCGGGAAACTGCTGGCTGGCAGTTCTGCCTCGAGCGCCAGACGAAGCTGGTTACCACCTCTTGTTCCCAGCCGTCTGGCCAGTCTGCGCTCTCCTCCAGGCGCAAAGAGGAGGTAAGGTTTCCGGCCACGTGAACCTTATTGCTTTCGCACTTTATGTACATCCACGTACACATATATACAGCATGCGTCCGATTCTAGCTGCTTTGAGTCACTGCACTTTGAAGTTCTTGATCTAATAAAAAAACCCTGCGGAAAGGTAAAGACGAGAAGTTTTCGTACGTAAAATAATTAAATGATTCACATACCTAGAGGTAAATGATGACTGCGGGTTTTTTTTTTAATTTTATATTTTTTTTCTTCAGCTTAAAATGACTAGGCTGCTTTAATTGAGCAGAATATTTGAAGGGTTCCACTTAAACTTCAAAGAGTTCTTATGAAACGCTTGTAGATACAGGTAATTGAAATATAAGAAAAACTTTGCAGTTAAATTACACGTAGAAAAACCCTTTGCTTTGCCTCGAGTCGCGACTGTGCAAGTCGGCCTAAATCTTTGGTAATTTGCATTTGCTTTCAAAGCAGTAGTATTTCCATCGCTCTGGGCCAGGGGTCGGCAGAACGCGGCCCGCGAGCCACATACGGCTCTTTTGGTAGTGTCACGGCTCTGCAACCCACTGCGCTGACGCACACAAAAATAAAATAAAAATTCGGGCCTCCTCCCCATTACTTGCTGTAAAATTTCTCAAAACCCACAGTTAAAAAAAAATTGGTTGTCTGTAAAGTCGTTTTACGGACGATAGTTTAACGTGACGTCATAACAAAACATTTATGAGATGATTGCATACTTTTATGAATAAAATTGAATCATTTTTATTGAATTATCACTATTTTGTATGGATACAAAGAAGGAGTGAAATGAAATGTACAATTTAATTGATAAATTTACTTTTATTTGCACTCATTAATTCAAATATGTTTATTACTTTAACGAAGAGATTATTTCAACTATAACTTTTATACATGTTTCCTGTGCAATGCATTCTTTGAATTATTCTTGCAATGGGTGATATTGATTTTAAATAGTTTCATGGACACACGCCATTACTGGTGTACGCTGTTTGTTATACAAAAATATCGCTTGGTTCGTCATGCTTCGCTGTGTTGTCGCAGGTTGATATGTTCTCTCTCTCTCTCTCTCTCTCTCTCTCTCTCTCTCTCTCTCTCTCTCTCTCTCTCTATTTACTGCTCTCTTCGCAACTGTCTCATGGTTGTCAGCCCACTGTATTCATATGTTCTATAATTTTTTTCTGGTTAAATGTTTCCCACGGAATTGTCTGAGCTATCTTTCGTATATCATAAATAAATCAACAATAATTAGGATTTCCCGAACCTATTTGAAACTTATTTTTGTAGGATTCGCGTCCATCCATTCTGAGACCGCGTCTTGCATGTTCGGGTGTTATTTTTCACCTCTATTTATTTTATTTCCCTGTTTATGTACAATCAACATGTCGAGCTTCGAAATTTGAATTCCGTTTGTAACTTATGTGCCATATTTGGTTAGAAGTTTTATACTGATTGGTTAAAACTTTGTGACATGTTTTTTTCAATCATTTCCTAAGAGAGCGTTGTGATACTTCAAGCAGTTTAACAGTACATAGTTCACCATTTTAACGAGTGGTTAGGTTAGTTGTACATCTTTAAAAAAAACGAGATATTGTGAGAATGGTCGGCTGGGCTGGATTAGCTTCGTTTGAATATACTTTTTAAATGATGTGGACGATTGGTTCATTTAAAGTGGTTTAAAACTCGCGGTGAGATTCGGGACTGATGCGAACCTCCCGTCCCGTGCGCGGGAGACCCACGGGAGTTCGCGAAACGGGGGAGTTTGGCCGAACAAGCCACAGAGCTGAGAGTCGCCAGGATGTGGCTGCTGTGGCTCTGGGTGATCAAGGCCCCCACATGGCCGGTGCTACCGTTGCTATGGCAACGGGGCCCATGGGTCTAGGGGGCCTGCGAAGGAAAGAAAAAAACTTAAAACAAAAAAGTAGACAATTTTAAATAAATCATATAAAACAATTAAACAGTAAGGCCTAAAGTTAGTTACCGATGAAATATACACCGGAGTAATATTATTCGGAAATATGCTGTGCGTATAGAATGTGTCTGAATCTACAACTGTGAGTAACAAAACCACCACCAATTGACGTGACACCATGTTGACAGTGCAGAACACTTACACTCATTTATTTTCCATTATTCAAAATAAATTTACGTTGACAATCTAAACACTGACTTAAAACTAGTTTTAATGTGTTTTAAAAATAATTGTGAAAAGGTTAAAAAAAACTAAAACAATGTACATAAAAAAACATTTTTTATCTCTGTTAGAAAAAAAAAGGGGGGGGGGGGCATCATGACTTCTAGCAACGGGGCCCACAGAATGATGTAGGGGGTCGGGTGATGTCACCACATCGCCGTGTTGCAACGCCCCGAGCGTCGCGGTGATGTCACTCGACCACGCCCGATGATGGTCTGCGAGTACGAATCAGGGTTTCCGCGCGTTTGCAACAACCACACTTCACTCAGATGATGTTGTTGTTGTTGGTGTGCGGCAATTGTCTGCTGGACGAGAAGTGGCTTCACGCGGTATGCGTGCAGCAGCCTCATGCACGGCCAGTCCCTGGAACAAACCATCAGTTGTCAACTTTTTTTGATAAGGATGGAGGGGGGAGGGTTGTGGGATTCTAGCGGGCTCCAATGGGAGGCGTCACATCGTGTCAGTTTTGTCGATACGCCGTTGACGGAAGCGAAGAGGCATTTCTGCTCTCGTGCAAATGTTCGGGACACCACGTCATTGTGAGGGGGAGGGTGGGGGGGGGGGGAACTGTGTTCGTTTTCATTGTGTCCGCCGAGCGCATAGGCATAGGCGGGGGGCGCTAGGCGGCGAGGCGGAAACAGTAATCCAATCGGTCGCGGAGCGGAAACGCCCGCTTTCCCATTGTGCGGACTCGTACAATATGTACCGCAGCGAGCATTTCAGGTCAAAATTTTTGCTCCCGGCTTGTAAAACGGAAGTGTACCAGAAACGGATTACTGAATCTTTGTATGTGTTTGTGTGTGAGTTGATAGAACTATTTGGGGGGCGGGGGGGGGGGGGGGAAGTTATTACGAATGACGGGGGGAAAAAATCAGAACTATATTACGATTACATTTTGAAGTCATTTTTGAAACGTTTGTTGTGTTTCGAAATATTTTGAGTGCAATATCAAAGTAGGTTTGTCTGTGTAGTACGATACCTTGTCGGCCGGTTGACAGTTCATGAAGCGTCCAGATCAGGTTATATTTCAGGTATCTCTTTGTTATAAAACGGTTAGGCATCGGAGCCGTCAAGTCATTGTGATTATTGAGTTTTATAAGTACGAATCAGTATAAACCATTGGAAAAATTACGGTACATAGAAATCAAAAATTGTTACAAACAATTTTGTTACATTTCATTTATTTAGATGTGGTCTTTACAGATACACATTATGAAATACTTGATGCACGATTTTGACACTTAAATGTAAATCTTCATTCTTATTTCTTTAAGTGTTGCCTTGTAAACCCGCTTCACCAAACGCGATTCGGTGAATTCGTAACCCTCACAGACTCTCGCGCGAACGGGAACAATACGATCGACGGATTACGACAAAACAAAAGTGCGAGTTTCGTTCGAAACGAGTGAAAAAAAAAAAAAAAAAAGATTGGTTTCGTTGCTGGCGTGAAAGGGCTATCAGTTTCCGCGCCGGGACAGGAGACATAAATAAATGAAAGAGGAAGAGACCAAAGGACGAGTAACAAATGGCGTTAGGGAAAAAGCTGTGAAGGGGGAGGGTGAGAGAGTTTGGCGTGGGAAGGTTGGCAAACACGGAAGCTAAAACGCAGTTTCGAACCATTGGATGAGCTGCGTGGCTCGCTTACCTCACTCTTGTGGTGCGCCTTGGCAGCCATTTCTCCCGGTAAGGGGGGGGGGGGGGGGTCAGTGGCCCACAGTCTAGCTTAACACGTTAAAATAGTCCAGCCTTTGCCCACAAGCAAAATAATTCAAAATACCAAAGAAAATAAATAAAGTCACCAAGAATACCTGAGCATCTAAGGCCAGATGCTCAGGTAAAGCTAAATTCAACCTCCCCCCGCCCCCCCCCCAACTCATTTTTATTTAAAGGGAGGGCTGTAAAACACCACGATATTAAAGTAAAAATAAATTCTTACCGACGAAATCAAATTTAAATATAATTATATCGGCCATTTGAAATCCCCATTGCTTCGCAGGAATATTTTCAGGAACACTGTAAACAAAAACGCCCGGTAACCAAACCAGGAGGTTAGGGGTCGCAGTAGGCTCCTGCACGGGCCTCGGCCTCTGGGCGCGCACTGGCGACAGTCGTGACTGCTTGGGGCTGCTTCATTAAGGCCCTAGGGTTGCTTCATTAAGGCCCTTGTGTTGCTTCGGGCTCGGGTCGTGCTTGTCCGAGTCGACGCCAGGAACGCCAATCCGAGCCTTCCCTTGCACCCGTCCTTTGGAGCTGGTCGTCCAAATGTTTGATTGTAAATATGCAAATAGAAAATTATTGTTTTTATTTTTTGTATTTCTGTATGGGTTTATAATTTTTTTATGTGGGTTTTGGCATCGTCAAAAAAATAAATAAAGAGTTCTTCACCCGCGCTTCGTTAGACAGTACAGTCTCCTGCTGATGGTGGCGAACGCAACGTTGATCATAACGTTGGTAAACTCTAATTTCGAGACGGAAAAACATAAATCTCAGACCATGAACACGGAAGCCTTATATTATTATTATTATTATTATTATAACAACGAGGCTATTATACAACAAGACTATTATGATGTAGATACTGCATTTGCGATAGAGTTTTTCAAGTGTTTGTTACAATGGAGAACTTTTGATCTAAATCGGACTTGAAAGAGTTCCTGGTTTTTTTATGAGGACACCTCTTTTATTACAAAAAACTTACAAACACCATGTACAGATAATTTAAATCCATTCTTAGACAGTCACCCTCCATACGCTTACGTAACACTTCAGTGCTTTTTTTTGGACGGTGGAACTGTTCCAAAGACCAGCTTTCCCCGTTCCATCAACTACTTGTCTCTTTTTTGTTTGTACTAAACCGTTGTTATTCTGTTACTATTTGTAAGCTTATTCACTAAGATATGGGTGAAGGTTAAATTGTTGTAACTTCAACCGGAAGGAAGAAAGCTAGAGATGCGACAGCAACGCTCCTGAACTTGCCCCAGCACCCACACACACACACACACACACACACACACACGAACTCACTCGCCTACGTTTTGCAGTATCC
This sequence comes from Bacillus rossius redtenbacheri, assembly GCF_032445375.1. Taxonomy (NCBI): domain Eukaryota; kingdom Metazoa; phylum Arthropoda; class Insecta; order Phasmatodea; family Bacillidae; genus Bacillus; species Bacillus rossius. Next base: position 4,987,855 of record NW_026962010.1, on the reverse strand, counting down.
GCTAAATGGATCTTCCCACGTTCTTGGTCTGGGTCTCTCCTTTGTGTTCCTTCCCCCCACACCTTCATCAGGCTCTTCTCTTTGAACCTCGTTCCTTTCCTCCGGGGAATAGTTCACAATTTCACTTTCTTTCCTCCCCCCCCCCCATAATTTTTCCAAAAGAAAATGGTTTGGTAAGAATGAGTGCCTGTCATGGATACCAGCTTGCAGGGGAACAAATTCCAACTCGATGTGCGGGTTAGAGAGTACCAAGTGTGAGTAGAAGCAGTTTTTGATTAGTTGTGGCCGCTTCTCTTATTGATAAAGCAACAATAAAAATGAAACCGAAGACGTTAAAATCCTTATTGGCATAATAAATTCCGTGAAAAATAGGTACATGTAATTTTATTTAACAACTGCATAAGGTCATAACTGTTTATTTTTGATCAATAACAAGAACGGCTAAACTAATTTCATTCTGAAATATCTTTAGTACAATTATTGTTACGGTAAAAGCAACACCACTTACGCCAAATAATAACTAGTTAGATTTGCATTATCTTTCTTTCAGTGAAACAAGTATTTCGCTCATCACAAACCACGCAACTTTCGTGCCTAGGACACGTGCCTGCTTGATATGTATGATGGCGTGTCGACATTTTATGTCCATTTTACGACTTTTTTCAACGGTTGGATGTTGGTGCGTGGCTTTGGAGCTGCCAAGAGAGAGCGACATTGTGTTCTCGTGCTAAATAACTAATGCGAAGTCCGCAGCAACAGTGTTACTAATTCAAAAGTTCTGCAAGCTTTCCTCTTGTGAAAAAAAAAAAAAAAACTTTAATTTGGCTCGTACAGAATGTATAAAATATGTAACTTTTTTTACACTGTGTGTGCGCGTGCGTGCGCGCGACAAGGGGCAAAGTTTTTTTTTATCCTTGAACATGTCCTCGCAATCAACTTTAAAAAATTTCCTTTAAAAAAGTTATAAAATCGTTGTAACCACAGACCTGGTGGTGAATCAAAGCTGGTGAAGTTCAAAACTCCATTAATGACGCGATTTACATGCATGCATGCATGCGAATTTTTCCGGATGAAGAAAACAAAAGAGGCAAAAAGTAGATGGTAGAATAAAGTGAGAATTTTTTTGTACGAAACTAATATTTTTAAAGTTGAGCTTAGTATTGCTCGAAAACCGTGTCAACTCATCGATTAGCTTCGAAAATTCGTTATGCGTGCCATTTGTGTATGAACCGTTGTTTCCGATTTTTATATCACATAATACTTAATAACAAAAAAAATAGCGAGTCTTTTAGTACTCGCCAGAGAGGTTTAACATATAAACTCGGTAACGAGCAAATGCATGTGTTTTCATGTTGCAAGCAAATAATCTTATAGTACAAAACTCAGACACGAAAGTCAACGTAGAGTTCTTGGAAATAATGCCGAGTGTGATAGATGTACGAAAATTCAGTTTCAACCACATTTTTATTGACGCGAATCACACGTAGTTTCCGCATCCGCAGCTAGAATTCGCTACAGGAGCAGATACGTTGACTATTGAATCATTCTATTTGCACACCGAAATTTTAAACTATATTATGAAACAACTCCAATAAAAAAAAACTTAAAAAAATACTAAACATCGGCTTTGTACCTGATTTTGGTTTTCGACAAAGGAATTTCATTAAACAATAAATACTGTAAAGTTTCCTTTTGGCTTTGTGAACTTTTGTTGGCGCCATCCGCCACAGTTGGCAGCACCGTTGTTACACATTTCCGTTCCGTGCGATTTCCGTTCCATTCACTAAATTACTCATACAAAATGCTACATGTCGAGAGCTACGACGTTACACATCAAAATCCAGGACACGACGTGAGGGTCCCGTGAAAAAGTTCATGGTAACAGTCAACTTCAACCAACGTGTGATATTGTTCATTTCAGTGATAAATTGTCGCTGATGTATAAGCAATTTTCACCCGGATACCAGAACACAACAAAGCTTTTCAGCTTGCTGCACGTTTTCTATGGCGTTTTTTTTTCGGAGTTCATCTGATCGTCAAATACCTACAAGTTTGAAAAGAGGCGTCAGTGGAAAGTTTGAATGTGCGAACCTTATTCAACATGTTGCAAGCATGCGAATACAAGTCTGTTTCTCCTGTCTAAACTGAGATTGAAACGTGGTTGATTTGTTCGCCATATGTATTCCCAGTCGTGTTGTAACGTTTCGCGTCTGGCAGTCCACTGCGTTCGCACGTGTTCCTTTGGTTGTGGTGTCACATATCTGTCTCTAAAGGGATCGTTTCCTTAGTTTCTTTTTCCCATTAAAGTTTTTGAACTTTTCCCCCTTGATTCGTAATGCATCTATGGTCGTTTGTTTTTAAATAGTTTCTATGTACATCTAGTATGAACGAAATGAATTTGGTATACCCAGAAAATTGGAAATATTTTCTGAAAAATATTTTGCTATAGATTTAGGAATTACATTCTACATCGTAACAGTTTTATAAACAAGGTTTCATAAAATAAAAAAATTTATTTTAAACTGTAAACCACATGAAAACAAACTTTCCGTTCATCCTAGGGGTTGAAATATAAGTTGAACCTTAAAGCTTTTTTAAATCTTAAAATAATATTTATAAAATACTGACCGCCATAATATTCACTCAGTTTTAAAAATTGGCAAGTAACAAAACTAAACCAGCGCAAAAAATTAAGAAACTTTCTCGTTAATTATTTACAGCCTTTACCTGCGCGTTATACAGTTGATGGTGAGTTTTAACATTTGCCATCCTCGTTCATCTATTTGATTTATCGTTCTACTATTTTTTTCTCCCTTTCATATTGATTACTGACAAAATTCCTTTTGCTGGTTTTTCTAAGTTTTGTTTGCCTTTAGATACTCTCAGCTTGTTTATGTGCTGGCACGAATAACATACTAACGCATTTCTTAAATCATGTTTTTTTTTCTGAGGCTTACAAAAAAGTTCTGCAGTAGCAAATTAAACTAGGTAGATATAAGTTTATTCTGTTTACGGGTTATTTACATTATTTAAGTTACGTTTTACCACATCATTCTTAAATAATTTTTTGCTGATTTTAGGTTTTTATGAAGAAATATTTTGAAAATTAAAGTAAAGATATACATTTGTACAAGTTACGCAGCTTTAAAAAAAAACGAAAATTAACTTCTAGTAAGTGACCATAGCTAAATTAGTCAATCGAAGTGTTCATATACATAGGTATCTGGTGACCAAATTCGCAATAAAACGTCAAACACGATACTTATCTTTCTTAATGAGTTTCAGTAGATCGAAAATAATAGGTTTGAAATGCAATAACTCGACATTCATAGAGAGGCCAAGCCGTATCTGTGTTTGATAATATTTATTTGTATTTAAATTTTATTTATTACGTTTTTATTCTCCTTTGTTTCGTTGCTTTCCGGGGGTTGGTATCTGTTTATACTTGCCAGTGGGTCTTGATAGAGGAAGCCAGTAACGATAAGACTCGTTCTATTGGGTGCAGTGCCAGCCAATCAGATGAGGGCTTATATTGATGCTTATAGAAGAAAAAGTAGGGTTTGATATAGGCTAGATGCAGACAGTCAGTTAGGCAGCGAAGTAGCAATTTTTTTGTGGGAAACGTCTATAGTACCTTACCAACAACGAACGACTCGTTTCACCAATCAGCTTCAACATGTGGTGAAAATATAAAGTCATATTTACAAACCAAAAACTAAAAATAACTTTTATTTTACATATGTGGGCTAATTACAGAAAAACTTACGATACAGCTCAGCTCTTTAGGCTTAAGTGCGTTACCTAATAGAATAAATTGTTCGCTAGCTGCCTATTTTGCGGTACGTAACATTGGCGTATTCGGGCGCGCTGAGCTCCCGACGTTGAAACAATCCTGTCGGGCGCTGCGACGGGGGGTGGATAAGTGGGTGGAGCTCATCCGAGGGGCGGGGGCTCCTTTTGTTCCCGTCTTGAGCGTTATGACCTTTTACGACGCGGTCGTAAACACCGCCGATGAAGTCAGGGGTGGCCAAATCGCGATCTCCCGCCGGAGAGAGAGTTTTGGTCCGCATTCGTTTCTTATTCTTCTAATATTTTTGACGTGACGTCAAATAAATCGATGAACGCCGGCTGCACGCACGAAAAAGTGTCCCGTTACGCACATTTTCCCGTTACGCTGTGTCCCGTTACGCTATTTGTACGCTTGCGCCGCATCTATCTCTCTTCCACTCGATTGGAACAACCATCGATTTGACTTTTTCGAGGCACATCAAACTTGAAACACTCCCATTCGTTTCCTACTTTTTCCTATCATCGTCCTATCCTTACCAGAATAACAGAGATTGGAAGAAGTTAAATAGAAAACATGTATAAAAGTTATATTTAAAATAATCTTTTCGTTAAGGTAATAAACATATTTGAATTAATGAGTTCAAATAAAAGTAATTTTATCAATTAAATTGTAGATTTCATTTCACTCCTTTTTTGTATCCATACAAAATTGTGATAATTCAATAAAAATGATTCAATTTTATTCATGAAAGTGTGCAATCATTTGATCAATGTTTTGTTTTGACGTTGTCACGTTAAACTATCGTCCGTAAACCGACTTTACAGAAAACCAATTTTTTTTTTTGTTTTATATATAACATCTCATCCCTCGGTATGAGGCATTTTGGTAGGAGTGATTTCGTGAATGGCACGGAAGTTGCATGAAACGGAAAAGTGTAACCACGGTGCTGCCATCTATGGCGGACGGCGCGGACCAAAGTTCACAAAGCCAAAGGGAAACTTTGTAGTACATATTAACTGTTTGGTGTATTTTAACAAGATGGTCAGTGTTTTAATAAATTCCTTTTCGAAAATCAGTTCTCTTTTTTTTTCGCTTTATCGGAGCCGTTTCATATTATAGTTTAAAATTTCGCTGTGAAAAATATAATTATTTTATAGTCGACGTAGATGTTCGGTCAGCGAATTATAGAAGCGGGTGCGGAAACTTAATTCGTGACCATAAATGTAGTTGAAAACACAATTGGCGTACATCTATCAAGTTTGGCGTTATTTTAAAGAATTTTACTTTAAATGTCGTGTTCGATTTTTTTTTTTTTGTAGTCTATTATAAGTGCATTTGCAACATGAAAACACGTGATTTGTTTTATTTTCTGCCAGCACGACTGGTGATCGGTGACAGCTGGAGCCCGCGGTGGCGAGGCGCGCCTGTGTTCTAGCTCGCGACTGCTCTGATTGTGTTCCAAGACGTCAGCCAATGAAATCGCTCGCCCGCAGTTGGCATCGCTTCCTCCGATAATCGGGTGATTCGCCTCAGCACGCCTGCCGATGGCGATGCAGAATATCTGTTGGTATTCGAGGTTCTGGTATCGAAATTATCGACACGAATATTTCCCGATATTACTCTGCCTATGTTTTTGTATAATTGGTTTCCTCTTTGTAAATGTTCCGAAATAACGCATACGAGCCGTGTCCGGAAAGTAAGTACCATTTTTTCATTAAAAAAAATAAAGTCGTAACAAATGTTTTATTGAAAGTTTTAGTTTACTACATATCTGCGTCACATTTTCACATAGTCGCCATTCAGTTCCAAGCACTTTTCGCAACGCTCTACCAGTTTATTTTACCTCTCTTACATAGATTTTCGCCGCTTGGGTAGGTCCACTTGCTATGGTTTGTTCGATTGATTCCAGTAATATTTACTAGACACAAAAAAGACAGTCATCGATGTGGTTTTTGGGTGCTCTCCAAAACATCGGTACGCCGAATTTCAAACTTTTTGTTTTCCCGCTAGTCCACTGGCGTAGATGTTCTGTACAAGTTCTACAAACCTGATGCGGTGCCCAGGGTTTATCCTGATCACCGAGCTTAACAAAAAAGTATCCATGATAACCACTCTTTACATAGTCACTAACAGTCTTTCTGTTATCTTTTAATGTGTATTCTCCGCATATGTAGCAAAACACATCAGGATGATTTACACAACTTCTTATACTGGAACTCATTTTTTTTATTAACTTTGATCGATCCTGCGCGGCTAAAACTCACAAACTGACCTCAAATTTAGTTGAAGCGTTGAAATGAATGATGGGGTTCCCATCCTGGGGTATCCCTGTGAAGAAGTGAAGAAGTGACGAGTTAAGCAGGCGATTTTAATTATTTCTTCACTCTTATCTCAAGACGTAGAGCTGATAAAAAATAATTTCATATTTATATCCAGCGCCCCAAATATAGCTAAAATCAGTTCCAAAATCCTAGGCACCAAAAAAATAATTATTGTTCGCCTGTGTTATCTTTTCAATGGTTAAAAAAAGATGCATGAAAGAAACATTAATTAAAATATAAAATAAAGTGCCAATTTGCGTAAGAATTACCCAGTATTACTAGAAAAAAGGTATTTCATATATGCAAAAATAATCATAGCTATGTGTTGTGCAAAGATACTATGTCTTTCTTGAAAAATTATGTACAAACTATTTCTTGGCAACTGGTTTCCAAAGTGATCTTTTGTAAAAGTACGTTACATTTTTTGAAGTTATACTTCTTTAGGCGCGTCATGAAATATGATGATAGTGCATTTTTACGATGCGCTTGCAGTTTGCAACAAAAAAGAGAGAATATAAAAAGGGTACATACAAATAAAAATTTAACATGTGTTTTTAAATAATATACTTTAGTAATTGATTTTGAATGTTAATCCATATAATTAAAAAATATATATTTATTGTGAATATTAGTGGTATAAATTGTGTTTATAAACTTTTTCAAATGTATTTATATAAATGAGGTTATGTTCCCGAATGTATAATTGATTTTCATTATATATATTTACATTATTATTTGATAAATAATTATAATTAATAAATTAGGATAAACATTTAGTTTATTATTCGGTTTACATAATAAATTAAAGTAAATACTTTGATTTATTAAATCAAATTACTAATTGAATAGCCTACACATGTTTATATTAATATGTATTGAATATTGTGTATTTATTTGAGAATCTTAAATGATTTAATTTATACTTCATCAACCATATTTATATTATCACTGCAGTATTTTTATTATTTTATTTCTATTTATTATTTGCAACAAAATTAGTTTTTTTTTTTTTACGACGCCAAGTAAATATCATTTCAAATGCGTGTACATAACTACACGCACCCATATTTTTAAATTTCTATTGAATCGCACTGTGTTCTTATGTCGTAGGCTATAAGTCCTACAAGGAGCAGGTTTATTTAGCCTTAGCTAGGGTGGATAATTTAGAATACTTACCGTACAAAACATATAATTTTTTCTCTAATGTTCCTAAAGTATCGATCAAACACTATCCGCATACTCCACTCCTGTTACAGGACAGTGCAAAAAATAATTGGGTAAAAGTAGGGTTTTTCGTCTAATGCATGTTAAGTCGAATGGTGACTCAACCTCTAACATTGTAGTAATGTGCGATGTTAGTCATGCGAGAGGTTAGGTTAGATAATTTACTATTGCCTGGTCACGTGAATACGTGGTTACATAGTATCCTTATATATATGTAGACTCTCACACACCCTAAAAATTAAATAAAGTGCAACTCATCCTGGATTTATATGAGCGCAGCAAACATTCCATGAAGGGTGAGACATGACGTAATTTGTTGCTATTAATATTGATGGAGATTAAGCCTCAAAATCTTTGGAATACTACGCATTAAGTATCCGCCTACAGCATAGCTTTCATACATCATTTTATTGCTCGACAGAGCATATGCTATAGCTTTGCCACTTGTTAGTGTCAACCTTCGTAATTTCATGTTTTTAATTTAATACTTCCAGTAGTCCGCTTGAAATGATAAGTTATTTATGAAGATGTGTGTGTCCTGTAATTCCAAACTTTTGATAGATAATACAAAATCGAACTTGTAGCTAGATGACGTGAAATACGCGAAGCCAAACAACTAAATATTTCTGCAGTTCAAGGCTGAAACGAATTATGTGTTTTAGAACACACCTTCATGCACACGCATGCTTTTTTTGTTGTTTTTTTTTTTTTTGTTGTTAAAAGCCATGTTTTGTGTTTGTTTATGGATACAAGAAGATGTCGACACAAAAATTTAATCACCCGTTATTACGAAACATTTTGGAAAAATCAACAGAATTTCATTTATTTATTTATTTATTTACATATCTCTGTTGACCCTTATACATGTATGTAATACAATAATTGGGGTATAGAGAACGTCAATAATTGCACATATAAATTATAACAAAGATTACAAATTGATAAAAACAAATACGACATATTAACAAATCATAATCACGATACAAACATGATACAAAAAAGACAACATACCACAAAATATTGAATAACAACTACCTATAGCCTATAAATTATAAATGATTTTTAAAATAACAATATAAGTCAAAATATTCATTGATATTATAAAAACAATTCTTATGTAATAATTTCTTTACATTAACCTTAAATTTCTTTTTATCTTGGCAGCTTAATACTTTATATTGGTTAGGTAAAGAGTTAAAAAATTTTGCCAGAGGGTCAAAGGGACCTTTCTGAACAACTGATAATGATACAGAAGGTAAATGAATGTTATCATTAAATCTTGTATTATATTTGTGCACTTCATGATTCTTTATAAAGAACCCTATGTTATCAATTATGTATGACTAGCTGCCCGACCCGGCTTCGCACGGCTATACTAATGGAACAAAATTAAGCCACATCTCCCATTTACAGTAATGGTAAATAAAAAATATTCAGTGAAAATTTATTACAATGCTGTATAATGTACCGGAGAGAAAATGAATAGCACCGATGGTTTCCCGACTCGTGCACGCAACGTACAACTGATGTACCCGTACTTCGCTACGGCAGTCTACAGGCAGATCACTCTTGCGCCGCTCATTATACATGCCCCTCCTTGTGGGTACGCCACTGCCGCGTGATGCCCGTTGCCATGGAGACGCAGAAGGCATGAACAATGCAAAATTATGTTCTCATGCAGACAAAGTACCCACTTTTGCCTGGTTTTAACCACCCGTGGGATCTAATTTTCGGAAAATGTCATCCTGCGTAACATAAGGAACATTGCTGTGAAGTTTCAAGTCTGTAATATATATATATATACTTGAAAAAAAGGGCAATAAAAAAACAAATTAAACACAGAGACAGAAAAAAAACAATAGTTTAGGTTTGCGATTTAAAGTGATGAAAAGTATTTAAATACTAATTGAACTCTTATGAGGGTACTGATTACTTCGTTGTTAATATCACACGGGTGTATTTTACTTGTATGGGAAAATTAAGAATGATAAGGCATCTAGTGCGTGGCAACAATGTTAATAGGCAATAGGAAATAAACTTCTAGCGCCTGCGGCATTGTCAACACACACTTCGTACGAGTACTGCATGTTGTATCTAACCCCCTCCAACGCATTTGATTCTAAATTGGACTTTTAGTAAGGATCCCTAATGTTATTGATAATATAATATAATATAACCTATAGCCTTCCTCGATAAATTTACTATCCAACACTGAAAGAATTTTTCAAATCGGACGAGTGCTTCTTGAGATTAGCGCGTTCAAACAAACAAACAAACAAACTCTTCAGCTTTATAATATTAGTATAGATAAGTCATTGTAAATGTATTGATTAGTCAGAGAGAAAATTCTTTCACTCTCAAATAAACCTCTACAAGAGTCTCTTCACTTATAAAATAGTGAAACAGTTAATAAAAATTATTGTTTTAATATACAGTTATTCTGAATGTGTGAAATCCAAAAGAAATAAACGCATTTATTGAAGTGACAGCAACTGAAAACTTCAGTATTGCAACAGAAGAAAAATAAGTACCCATTTATCAACGAATGTGGCGTCCGATACTTGACCATATTGGATATTAATTACCATCTGAAATTTTGTTGCGCCTGAGATTTTGGTATTACTGCTAATTTATGATTTGTTTGCAAACAATTTTTCGTCGTGAAGCGGCAGTCGTGCCACAGTCAAAGCCCGGAATTAGTGATGCGCTATTTTGTGACGTTCTATTATTGCTGGTGTGACACATCAACAGCGCTAACGATGTAACAAAACATTCATCAGTGACTTATCATGAGAGAGATATCGTAACAGTGTAGAGATATCTGAAAGCTTCGAACGTTACAGTGGCCAATATTTTTGAACTATGCGTAATGTGTTTACCAGGCTAGTTGCTATTGAATTCAAAAGTCTACTATCTCAAGAACTGATATATGTACTCTTACTATCTACAGCCACCTGGTGTTCAAAATACTGATTCTCTATGATCATGCTCTAAAAATGGAAATCACTTTACCATTTCGCACCTCTGAGGTTTAATTTATTTTGTGTATCTGGATTGAAGATACAGAACAAATAAGCTAATGTGTGATTTGGGAAATTACGCCATGATGTAAAATTACTTTAAAATTGAAAATAGTGAATGTTATAGATATTAAAATAACACTTAGCAACTAGCTTTTGAAAATTCATAAGTTTGTATTTTTAAATATATTAAGAACATTTAACCCCCACCTAATGAAAGTCAATTGAAACAACTTATAGGGAAATGTTACATACCGTTGTTTGACTGGAAAATATTTATGTAACATTTTTCTTTTTTTTTAAATCTACACTTATTTCTACTTGAATTCCATATCGTTGGATATCAGGCAGTACCTAGAGAAGAATGATTATTATTTTCACAGGATTTTTAATGGATCTATCGCTAATTGACACTTTATGGCTAAATAAGTTCGTTATATTTATATATCTATATGAAGACATTTTATATTTATTCTCTAGTTTCTTTGTGTGAAAAATAACCTTGAATAAATTTTATGAGATGTGAATACACGATAGGCCTAGGTTTCTATAAAACCGATGTCAAAATTAAAACTTTACTCTAGCAACAACTTTCTTTTATGATATGATGATTTGTCATGATTTAATTATGTTAGTTGTGTTTCGTTGGTTGGGCTGCATGCCGTTTGTGTTTCCAATTGTAATCGTGTCCACAAGTTATTAGGAATAACAAAATTTTAGATCATTTTTTAATACGAAGTTAATATATATAATTTCATATTACTGCCCAGTAGTCAATAAATTAACTATGACGAACATTCAGCTGGACATAAGCTCTTATTTATTTCCATAAGATAGGCATTGCATTACAAAACCTTGTTGTAAAAATTTTTTTTGTGTAAAATAAGTATTTAGGCAAGTTGTTTTCTCAATTAAAATAACTCAAGTTATTTTATTTTTTCTATTGTTTACTTTAAACTTTTTTTTAAATTTTGCATTGAAGTATTTATCGACACTTAAAAAGGTATTTAAAATGAAAGCAGTTTTTTTTGCATGGCATATTTTGAGAGACTTTGAAAAGTAACTCAAGAAAAGTAACATTCATACTCGGTAATTTTTTTACCTCCTAATTTTTCAAATAAACTTTTCCTGAATATCTAATATCTGATATATTTGACAAGTTTTTCTTAACTATTGGCCACATATTACCAAATATAGTGGGTAGACTACGTCTTGTACTTGTACTATGTGTTGATTGTATAAAATAGTGTAATTTAGTTTATTCTCTGAAACGTATAATATAAGCTAACTTTATTACAGTGAATTGATTGTACAAGAAAGGAATGGATGTAAAATAAAAAAAATAAAATGAATACAAATTGAATAAAGAGATGAGATTTATTTGTGCTAGCAGTTACAAGTTCCTTCACAAATGTTGGGTTCTGAATGGCTTCATTATTCTTGGTGGCGTATTTGGACGGTAGCTTAAGAAATTTTATTCGTGTTTTGTTGCTTTATGCATTTCTTGGCACTTGCATGTGTAAATGGTTTCAAAACCCAAATAGTATAAAAATTATAAAAACCCCTGGTAGAATATTGTAATTAAGGTTAACTCTACGTTAATATCAACTGCATTAAAAGCTTTCTACCAGCATAGACAAAACGTTAACGCTGTAAAATATAATGCTGTAATAAATTTGATAAGCTTTTATGTGTTAAACGTCGTATAAATAATTGATAGAAATTATGATTTATCACGCGAATATTTTACAGTTTTATAGGCTTCGATACGCTTTGTCAATGACTGCAACATGTCGTTTATTATTGGCTGTTATGGGCAAAGTAGGCTTTTTCCGCACATAATTCAGCCAATGGGGCAGCACGTTAAATGTATACATTTTTGTGATAACCGTTCGTATGCAACTTTCGTCTTCAAATATTTTATTTTTAGTACATCATGCATTAAATCAATAAATTTAGTTTTTTTTTTTTTCAAGAATCATAGAAACCTGAATATTTCAGAGTTTTGGGAAAACCCTAATTTTTAATTTATTTACGAATGCAATACTAAAAACCTATTTGAAGACGAAGACTACATATGAACGGTTAATTCTTTCAGCATATGCTAGGATTGACTTAAAATAGTTTGCCTTTTAACTTCATAAAAAACATTAAAGACTTGTTTAGTAGAAAACAAATTTTACAAACCGTTAAATATGGTTATACTACGAATTCATTTAAAATCATGTGTAAAAACAGGAAATATTAGAAGCCAAATTATTTAGGATAGTACTGCCTCAAATAATTATGCCTTGTAAAAAAAAATATTATTTCTACTAATCGTTGAAGTAAAAATAAACTGTATTGGATTGAGATTTTCTTGACCCAAAATATTTTCGCTAATAATCATATTTTCATTGATTAGATAGCATGTAAACTGATTGTTTACTATAGTTTGATGAGAGTATTAATCATATTTTTTGTGCTTAGTAATCTGTGTTCCGTGAGTTACGTTGTGTTCTTGAAATGCCCAAACGACGAGAGACACGTTATTATCATATTTATGTTTGTGCTTGCAGGTCCGGAAGAACGGACTCGTACTCCGAGGAAGTCTGCCTTGGCACCGAGTGTACTTATTCGCTGTGAGAAAACATCCAGCACTTTAACACGACACCAAACAAGCCCAGAATAAAATAAATAAAATGTTGTCTCCCGAGCTTCGGTGCTTTTGCGCTCGCTCTGAAAAGACTTGAGGTGTAAAAAAAAAAAAGTTCAACACACTAGGACAATGTATTACCTAAAGAGGAAGCATTCAGCGACTATCTTATTTGAACATCGTTCACGCTAACTAGACAAAACATCTGTGTTTCTTTAATGCCTTAATTTCTTACTGCCACAAATTTAATACCAAATAATATAAATTTTTTGTGGTTACAAAAACCTTCGGTTTTTCAATAAACTTTTTTTTGTGATGTGACGGTCACAGTTGACCTACGAATAACTGCACATGTTTAAAGGAGCAACTGATGAGCGTATTGAATAGGATAATTATTTACATTCTTGAAATAATAATAAATATAATTTCCCACAGATATTTAACTGAAATATATTTTTGTTGCAAAGACGTTTCTAATAACTTCAGGACGGCTTCTACTACACATCATTACACTCTCACCTTCCAACGGACCAATTTTTAACCACGATCACTCCCATGTTGGCTTTTTTTTAACAATGAACGCGCGTGGGTGTCGCAGAGTTGATCAGTGCATAGGAGAAGTCAGTGGAGATCATTTGGCGGCGCTGGCCTCCAGGTCCTAGACTGCAGCGCGCGATGGCCGCGATGGTGACGGCGTGGTCGCCCGCCGACTACAACGCCTCCTCCACCACGGACAGCTTCCTGGACGACGCGAACACGTCGGCGCGCGCCAACGCGTCGGCGATGGACCGCGAGTGCGACACGGACCAGCCCACGCTGCTGCTCATCACCCAGGTGCTGTACGCGGCCGTCTGCATCGTGGGGCTGCTCGGCAACAGCCTCGTCATCTACGTGGTGCTGCGCTTCTCCAAGATGCAGACAGTCACCAACATGTACATAGTGAACCTCGCCGTGGCGGACGAGTGCTTCCTCATCGGCGTGCCCTTCCTGCTGGCCACCATGAACCTGCGCTTCTGGCCCTTCGGCAACATCATGTGCAAGGCGTACATGACGACGACGAGCGTGAACCAGTTCACCAGCAGCATCTTCCTCACCATCATGAGCGCCGACCGCTACATCGCCGTCTGCCACCCCATCTCCGCGCCCAAGATCCGCACGCCCTTCATCTCCAAGGTGGTGTCCGCCTCGGCGTGGACCGCCAGCGCGCTGCTCATGATCCCCATCTTCATGTACGCCAACATCATGGAGAGCGAGAACAACATCAGCTGCAACATCCTGTGGCCCGAGAGCGAGAACATCAGCAGCCAGACCGCCTTCACGCTCTACACCTTCATCCTGGGCTTCTCCATCCCGCTCATGCTCATCTCCGTGTTCTACATCCTGGTGATCAGGAAGCTGAAGACGGTCGGGCCCAAGAACAAGTCCAAGGAGAAGAAGAAGTCGCACCGCAAGGTGACCAAGCTGGTGCTGACGGTGATCACGGTGTACGTGTTCTGCTGGCTGCCGTACTGGCTGACGCAGGTGGCGCTGATCTTCACGCCGCCAAAGCAGTGCCAGTCGCGGGTGTCCATCACCATCTTCCTGCTGGCGGGCTGCCTGAGCTACTCCAACTCGGCCATGAACCCCATCCTGTACGCCTTCCTCAGCGACAACTTCAAGAAGAGCTTCCTGAAGGCGTGCACGTGCGCCACGGGGCAGGACGTGAACAACGTGCTGCACATGGAGAACAGCGTGTTCCCGCGGCGGCAGCACCGGCAGGGCGGGTCGGAGCGCCAGCGGCCCGCCAGGACGGCGGCGCTGGAGGCGGGCGGGGGCGGCGAGACGGGCCCGCTGGTCAGCAAGGCGGACAGCTCCGTCACCACCATGACCATGACCTCGCGCTCCAACATCACCGCCAGCACGGACGCCAAGGACACGGCCGGCAAGGACCCGGCCGCCGACACGGTGCTCAAGAACGGCCAGCAGCCCACCCGGGTGTAGACTTGTGCTCTGCAGTGTCGCCGGCAGCTGGCGCGCGAACACTTCAGCCCGTGATGCCCCTGCGCTAACAGTGCCGGAATATTCCACTGTTCCCTTACTTCAACCACTGCATACTTAAAGCATAGTTTAATTATTTTTTAAAAACTGATACCAAATCACAACATAAATTATTTTCTTTGCTTATTTTTTTTCTTCCGGTCTTACTGTCAACGCTACGGAATCCGAGATTATATTTTGGAAAGTGAAACAAACCGTTTGACTGTATCGCGAGGAAATGTGATGATCTCAGGGAAGATAAACATTGTAAACAGGGTATCCGACAGATTGCAGTCAACTTGTTCGTCAGATTTTTGAGGCTTGAAACGAATTAAAAATAATAAACTTGTGGAATTTGTACTGAGTTTATGAGGCTTAATTTATGTGAGATAGCTTTACGAACAAAATTGATAAATTTTGGCTCGTTTGTTATATGATTGCATATTTTTAAAAGTGATATTTGGTTATATATTTATTTTAAATGTGTGTCCCATTTCCCAGGTGGAAAATAGAATTTATGCGAACACACTTTGTTGTAATTACTTAACTATAGTGGTGTGAAATCAGTTTTTTCTGAACGAAAACATTTCTAGTGTTGCTACTGCAAATCAAATAAACATATACTGAAACTTAGCTAACAGTTACTAAGGCGTTCACTTATTCATATCAAAAACTCTATCAAAGTTTCCCTTTTAAAGTGTATTATTTTGTAACTATTTTGTAAACTTGTGTAAGTAGTAAACACTCAAGGTAACAAGCAAAAAACAATTTTTTTTGGAGATTGAACTTTTGGTACATTTATAATTCAGTAATTGGGTATTTGAAAAATGTGCATCAGCTATTTCAAATATAAATCATCTAAGAAAGCATTGAATTCGTGTTTGCTGTGGTAAACTATTAAAAATAGAACAATGATTATTTGTTGCAGCTCATTTTACGTCTAAAATGTTTATATATTTATTAGTAAGTGAGAATATTTTCAAATATATATATTCTTTTGTGATTCAGAACATCTGAATAATTAATCTGAAAGCTTACACAGTAGAATACATCAGCAGTTATTGAACATGTATTATTAAATTTATTGCATAAAAATGCAATAGTCTAAAGTTTTTTAGTTAATATTGTCAAACGTATTTTTTTAAGGAATTTCTGAAACAGTTCTTCGTATTTAATTCCAAAAAAATCCTTTTAATTTTTTAGTAATATCTTGGGTTAGTTAGTACTCCTGCCGTCTTCATAATGTGGCTTTCTTTAAATATTCCATCTGAAATTTTAGAAATATTTATGTGTTAAAACAAACATTGATAAGATGTTATGGCGACAACAGAAAGTTTAGCCAACGGAGCCGCGAACCATCTCCATTGCCATGAAATATGATAAGTAAGATTTTTTTACTTGAGCCCGTAAAATCTTGCTACCATATTTCACATTTTCATAGGCCTAAATAACATGTAATCGTTAGATTAACAGACTCATGAAATATTATAAAACCATTCAACTTGGT
Source organism: Bacillus rossius redtenbacheri (assembly GCF_032445375.1). Taxonomy (NCBI): domain Eukaryota; kingdom Metazoa; phylum Arthropoda; class Insecta; order Phasmatodea; family Bacillidae; genus Bacillus; species Bacillus rossius. Next base: position 4,971,342 of record NW_026962010.1, on the reverse strand, counting down.
TGTATTTTAGGGTCAATTTCGTTGTAAAGCGTGATTCAAATAGAAACTTAAACGTATTTGTTTTTACATTATTTTGAATTTTAACTGCATGTTCTGTCGGAGTTTAAAAAAATGTCTCATTGGGGTATAAAAAAAGGGTACGTAAGTGTTCTGGTAACCATTTTTAGTTTGTATCATACAAGTAATGTTGTCACATTTATAGTCAATATCTATAACTAAAGCATGCTTACGTGAAAAGTTTGTGTTGTATGTGAAAGATTTCCTTACGTAAATAGGCACTTCCTTGGTCACATTTTGCACGAACGTATTTTTCAAATTAATTTTGCACGTGAACACTTTTTGTTTACTTCCTGACAACAAAAATATGTACGAATCGTCAAAATGCAAATACACTCATATCTACTACCTGTACGAAAATTGTAAAGTAGAAAATTAATATTTTACTTTAGGTTAAAGGAAACTTCTTACATTTTAAAAATACTTTCCTGTCAAATGTAGATATTTTAGTAAGCGTTATTTTTTTTATGATATGTCACATACATGCAATTTAATCATTTTTGCCACCTACAGTTGTCTGTACTGTGTATTCATGTAAACGTTAAAAAAAAATTAAGAACACGTTTACAGTACCTGTTCTGTAGAGAATATTGATGTAACAATTTCACTTAATTTTGGAGGAAGGATAATATTTTTAATTTAGTTTATCAGTGTTTAAATGTAATTATTTTGCTATACAAATTTTTTCTTTGTATAAATAGTAGCAAGCCAGTATATTGACGTAGTTTTCATGTTTGAATAATACAGATTAAATTTTTCTTTGTTTTATTATTTTGTATGAAGTACCTATGGAAAGAAAACTTGTAACGAAAATGAAATGTTATTACAATTCACTCTTCTTTTCAAGAAGTGTCGTCCAGTTCGATGTAAAAAGTGTCATGTCCTGACGTTATATCTATTTAAATAATAAACGTTACACAAAGTGGTTGTTAACAATGTGTTATTTCTTTATTTACAACTGCAATCAAAAAGTAAAAAAAAAAAAAATTTACAGTTCAAAAAGTTGGTGAAATGTCTCCTAAGATGTACATCTGTGAAAAACTCAAGATCTTGATAGTATAAATATTCCTAATTTATTGTTTGGTTTAATGATACCCCTTCTTTATGCCCGTGTTCTAATCTAGCAGTGTTTTAGATAATTAAGAAACTAAACCTAAGCTTTGATTAAAACTTCACCCACAACCATGCCTCAATGTAATATGTATCTAGCAATCTAAAAGCCTTTTGACTTTCGTTAGTTATTTTTTATCAAGTAATTTATTTTTTTTCAAAACAGGTTTCTATTTTGGTATATTTTTCTTCATCAGGAAATAACCTTGTTTTGAAATGTTACAGTAAATTTACAAACATTTTGAATACCCCTTGACTAAATTATGAAATAGAAATGGTAAGTACATACTTTATTTATTAAAGTATACCTTTATTTTCGTTACCGAGAGATAAAATTTAATTTATTTGTGTTAAATCATTGACTTATTTAAATGCATTTTATAATTTTAAGAGAAAGAGGGTGGGTGCATAAGTTTCTTAATTTCAGGCTTTTGTAAGATTTTAATTCGTAATTTTAACTCTGATAAGGCCAATAATATGTATAATTCCCTTGATTTTACACTAATGACCTACTTTTATATTTTGATTTCGTTCATTACTATCCGTTTTGTTTGAAAATTATGAAATACTTTAATGAAAGTAACAGGAGATATGATGAAATGTATTAAATGCAATACGAGATTTACATTTGAAGACTACATTGTTGTCTAGTAATCAAATGTACTTATTATTCAAACACCTTAGTTTTCCATTGCATTCTTATTGAAGTCACTTAATCAACCAAACTTCATTGAGGTCTATGTGGTAAAAAATAAAAATAATTTTGTTTGCGGGATTATTTTATTCCCTCCATTTTTTATGCTGACACAAAATCACGGTAAATTTTGTTTGACAAGTTTCACAAACACAAGTAAAATGATTTAAGCGCTGTTTAGTTTTGACGTCTTTCATTTCAGAGGTTTTTCCATCCCAAAACATTTGCGATTTCGGTGACGATCTTTTCCACAGGGACGTTTCGTATTTTCAGCACCGTTAATTGGTCTTGAAGCTCCTTCATCCTGTAGATCTTGTGAACAAATGCCTGAAAAAAAAAATTAGAAAACAATCCTGATTTTGAACAGACAAAAAAAAATCATCCACGTAAGACATAAGAATTACAGGACCATATTTTCCAAGTTTCGTTTTGTTTCGCCCAATTTACAAAGAAGTTTTCCCAAATGTCCACGCACAGATAAAATAAATACACGGCAGTAGATACAAAAGTTGATACCCATAATCCATACTGACTGTGAGACTATTCATATAGGGACAGTTATCTGATGGCGCAATATAAATGTTCTTGGAACACGGAACTGTTATAAACAGTGGTTTAGGATGTTCTGTGTACCATGCGTTTTGCGGACAGATCATCCTACAAACATAACTGTTCCGCTGTCCTTTCTCTGCTCAATTTTCTTCATACACAAGGAATCTGCGTCTGTTTGTGCCACATGATATACAAAACTAAAATTGAGGTTAATTAGGATTAGTTATTTGGTAACGTATCCTGTATAGATTAATATTAATTTATGTTTATTTAAATAATTGAGGTGTGCGTTTATCCCTTTACACACGGAAACTTCCATAAGTGTATTGTGTCTTATTTTTTTTCGCAAGAACTAACTTTGATATGCATGTTTATTTATTCTAACTATGGTTCATCAGTACTTGAACGTAAGACACTGCATTTTTAATCTGGTTCCTACTGACCAAGCTGTGCCGATGACCAGCAAAATGTATCCCCCCCCCCCCAAAAAAAAAAAATCCCTTCATCGTAATGGAAATAAACAAATTATTCTGCCGTTCAATTGTATTCTTTGTTGATGTGGTAGCTGGTAGCCTTAAAAGTCTGGGTGTTTTTTTTTTCAATTCTGGATCGTAATGAATAAATATTTCTCATAAGACACTATGTACGTAATTTTGTGTGCACTATGCAGCTGTAGAACCATAGAAAATTATCTCCTAGTTGATTATCATGAAGCGATTAGTCAGAGAAAAGTTTTGGTTATGATCCCTTGCCACGCGTTTTATAAACAGCAGATAAAGTTCGGCATATCTATCGATAAAAAATTTTTTAAGAAAGAAGTTAATTTTAAATTCTTTATGCGTGCATAGCTTCGCTTGTTCTGGGTTGTTAAATTTTCATGCCATTAGTTTCCATTTGTGACAGCATTTTTCAACCTGTTCTTCGGAGCCTTTAGAACTCCGCGCTTGATTCTAAGGGGCTCCTACTGCGACAGTTATGTCAAGCACATTTTTTAAGGAATTTCTGAATCATTTTAAGTTATTAAATTCAAATAATTTCCCTTGATATTGAAACGCCCCTCGTGCCTTAATATTAGATTATTTTAACTTAATTAAAAAAAACCTTGGAAACTGCTGGGTTCAAAAATATTAAGAATATTAAAGTATTTACTAGAGGGGGCACGAGGTGGTGAACAAGACAAATTTATACTCCCTTCACGCAGTCAACCTGGGATCTAGTGGATCGTTTAAATAGGAAATAGGTGAATATGAAACAAATAAATCACAAAATAGGTAGGTTGGTCTATAGGTTTCCCGGGTTATTCAGCATAATTAAGTTCAATGTGTTTGTCAATAGTTTTGGATTAATTAAGTTTCACAAAGAAAGGTATAGACAAGATTTCAAACTTACTTAACGGTGGGCCGGCCCGATATTATTAAAACAATTTATATTATATTAACTACACATCATCACAAAACAAAAAAATTGAAATACTCCACCATATTAGATTCTTTCACTGATTACATTATTTATCGTTTCTGCTTATTTTACATATTCTCGGGGATTGAGTTATTAAGTCACTGTTCGCTGGTTTGTATTTTAATAAATTTAGTTCCTTTTAAGGGAGATATATATTTCTAATATCACCCGGATCTTAAGAGTATGACTTTGGGCCGGGAAAAATTCTCTTAAGGGGACTCGGAGCTCGAGGTCCAGGGCAACAAGCTGGGAGCAAATTCGTCTCCCAGCACTTGGACCCTGTCTGAAACACAAGTGAAATTCCAAACGAATTAGACCTGCTTCCAGACAGTCAAACACAGTAGGCGCGAAAAGGCCAACAAACGGGAATTCGGGGAGAAAAAGAATACCGGAGTAACCATGGGCGTAGATCCCGGGGGGGCCAGGGGGCCCGGGCCCCCCCTGGAATTAATGGGCCCCTCCTTGGGGGGGCCCACTTCGTGATTTTAAAGTTAATGGTGTACACAATATATATATATATCATATTATTATTTACAACGACGACAGACACTTTGACATGCTTTATATTCCTACCTTTGAGTTCCGTAGTTATTTTCCCCTACCCCTTCTGCGAAAACCATGGTATGGAGTTTTCCAGTGAGAACTTTGAAACCCTTATTTCCTAGAAACCGTTCATTCCAAAGGACGAAGCTAGGGTAGGGTTCCGTTAGCATTTCCTCCCCATTGATACCCACACTACCTTGTCCTCTGAAACGACAGTATTATAGGTTTCAGGTAGTCTGTTTTTAAAGTGGTTTTGCTCTCGTGTGCGCCAGTCTTCTGCTTTCTTGGCAAACATCAACATGGATAATTTCGTGACGCGAAAGAAACGGAAAACAGAATCTGATTCTCACCTGGTAAGCTTGATTGTTTTATAAGTAGTGACTATTATTTAGGTAATATATTTTATTTAAGTGATTATGTAACGTTATTTTTCCAGTAAATAAACAACTTAATACTTTAACAGTAATTATAGCAGAATTTAGTTTATTTACGAACTGAAACTTATATATCATTACTGGAATTTTTTTTAGCTCATCTCCATTCTGTAAGGCTAGCTGCTCTGTACGTTACATGTGAATATACAGGGAATAATTTTTTTCCTCGTCAATATGGAATTTAAAATCACTCCCCTTTTATTATCAAACGATAATTTTCACAATTCATGGCCGATAATCACTTTATAACATTTGTTATTTGATAACTGCAACACTGCACGAGTAAACAAAAGTAAGATTGAGAAAGAAGTATTTAAACGTTACACATCCGTATTTAAGTTAATAAGGAAGCAAACGCGTCTCTTTAATAACTAATGAAGCGGTATATTTTAACTAAATAATATTCACTGCCAAAATACTGATTATACTAAAAATAAGCCGAGAAATGTATGTGGTTCAATTAGCTGTAGGATAAATTTCATAGTTCTATCTACGAGATTTTTCATTTGTGTCGTTAAGTTTTTTTTTCTTTTTTACCTGGTTGATGCCTTTACTAAATAAAAGAGTCTTTAAGGGTTTAAATATGATTCGATCGTTCATTTTATGTTGATCCGTTTATTAGCTTTGGAGCTTTGGGTTTTTAGGGCGCATAAAAAACTGTGAACAAAGAATTTCACGAACAGCATTTGAATCGCAGTAATAATGTGATGTGGCATAAAAAACCCGACAAAGTGCGAGTCGAACTCGCGCACGAAGGGTTCCGTACCATTATCTTTAAAAACGGCAAAAAAAATCATGTCTGTTGTATGGGATTGGGAGCCCCTCTTAAATATTTTTTTTATTCTGTTTTAGAATTTCTTGTTATAGCGGCAACAGAAATACATCATTTGTGAAATTTTATTCTGTTTTCACGTTTGTTGTATGGGAGCCCCCTTAAAAAAGTGTTATATTTTAATTTAATCATTTATTTTAAAGTGAATATATAACTAAATATTCTGTGGATATTTCAAGCGTCTACCTGTTGCTGTTTTCAATATCAAGCAAAAACGAACAAAAAAATCACGTTGGTTGCATGGGAGCCTCCTTAAATATTTATTTTACTATGTTTTTAGTATTTGTGTCTAACTATCACGGTTCATGAGATACAGCCTGGTGGCAGATGGACAGACAGACGGACGGACAGCGTTATATTCACGTATATTATTTTAATAGATTTTTTCATGGATATTTTATGTATTTAGGTTAGCAAATTATTCAAACATGTTTGAGAGATCATTTCTTATAGTCATTAATTAATAATTACTAAAACATATGTTGCTCTGCTTTATTGTTAATATCACTTACGTAAAAATAAAGTGTATAACATACGAGCTTATCATCCAGAGAAGACTTGTTTCGGTTGACCTCTAGCGCAAAATTCTTAAACCACAGAATTCACGGGCCCCCCCTGGAAATCCTACAGATTTGCGCCCATGGGAGTAACTCACCAAACAGGGTGTGGCTCCAGGGCTCAGGAGATGTCTCGCGCCGACATCAGAATGGCGCGGACCGAGAAATGCGCGGATGATGCGGCATAAATCGAAATTTAGTAAAATAAAAAAAATTAATAAAATTTAACTAAAACATAACTATTTTTCTAATCCCTACTTCTGACTGGCTACTGTTCAACTGGGATCACATCCCCCAAGACAGCTGACTTCATCCTTAATTGAAGGCGATTCCTTCGTAGCCGCGACAAGAGACAGCGAGAAGTTCTGCCCGACCTGCAGCGCGGTTAGTAGCCAGTGGCAAAGTCCTGAGTGCCGCGATGGCGGACAAAGCTCCTAATTAAAACGCGCGGTAGGCCCTAGGGAAAAAGAGGGGGAAGGTTCGGCTCTGGACCGAACATATCCGGAGGTTCCCGAAGTGGTCGTAGCCACGACTTCAGTCGTTTGCGCCAAAGAGCGACTGCCGCTCTCTCTACCGGCGGGCACAGAAAGCAACAATCAATCGACTTCTACGGGTCGCAATTTGAAAGCATAGGGGCATATGGCGCCGCGGAGCTGCTCTCTAGTGGCGTAAAGGGGAACTAACGGGGGCGGTGAGCTGACTCACCACCAGGTGTCACGAGCGTGGGCTCTGCACGCTGGCGACCAGGGCCGAAGTTACTTTTTCCGTCACTAGGTGTCGTGGGCTCTGTAGGGCAAGGGAGAATGCCCTTGGAGTAGGCCACCGTCTTGGTGGGGTTCACCACAGGGCAGTGATCTTGGGTTAAATTTTGCGAACCAGGGGTGTGGAGAGAGAGGGGAGGGTGAACAGAAAAGCGCAGAGATGGCTGGGAACGAGTGTCCACTGGATACTCAGTCGTGCCTGAGGCTCGCTGATCTAGGCAGTCCTCTAAGAACTACAGCTTGCACGCCAGAAGCTGCGCTCTGCAGATCTAGTCATATAGCGAACTAAAATTACGGACCCCGGGCGTGCCTGTAGGCGGGAGAAATTTCAACCGGGCTGCTAACGACTACATTAGACTAGCAAAAGCTCAGATAGATCCTTGAAAAAAAGGTGCCTCGGTCCACTGACACAAAGTTAACTACATAGAGTACACCAGCCTAACAAAGTGTAAATCATCCTTTTAGTAACAAGATTACAAGAAAAATAAAATTTACAAAAATAATTTAAAATTATAATAACAAATTTAAAAAAACGTGTCGAAATTCCTAATTTCCAGCACAATATTGTCAACACATGAGAGCTGGTGTGGTTACCATAATGGTTGTTTTTCCTCGTAGCGCTTGCGAGTTTGTGAGTAAAGGTATAGAAGGTCTGTGAGATATGATTTATGCCTTGACATGCCACAAAATTGGCATAAAAAGTTCAAAAATACAATTATAGCAAAAAGATGGGAAAATCTTTAATCCAACGCGAAGACGCGAAACTAAAACTGAAGTAATACAATTTCTTTATACATACAGTATGCCATTGCAGTTTTTCACTGTTTGCTGTGGGAAAATTTCAGAAATTATAAATGAGAAATAAAAAATTAAAACACAAACCCACAGAAAATAAGCCTAAATCATCTAATGTCGAACAGTTAAAACAAACGATGAACCTAAACATGTATAATGGAAATTACAATGACGACAGCACATGCGAATACAAACGAACTTAAAAATCAGACAACACAACAAATTCTGTGGAAGGAATTTAGTAATGAAAAAAATAATAACAGCACAGATGAACACAATGTATTTGCTGCGTTGTTCAGGTTTTGTTGTCTGTATGCATTTACTGTTCTTGATGAAACTGTATCATCGTTGTTAGCCCACTGTGTTTCTTCTGTTTGACGTCAGCTGATTTATAGATTGCTTTCTGTCATTTATTGTTTTCTTTTTTATTTCTTTTTTTTGTATTTATGAAATTTTTCCCACGACAAACAGTGCAAAACTGCAATGGCGTATGTCCATGAAACTGTATCAAATCAAAAAAAAAATTCCCACTGCGTGAGTCGTTCCAGGAAGGAACGGAGACTCACGTGGAACTGCTCGCTGCTGAGGCGGTCGTAGAACTCCTTGAAGTCGGCGCTGGCGGCCACCTGCTTCTTGATGTTGGCGATCAGCTGCTGCGGGTTGACCATGGCGAAGAGCTCGTCCAGGAAGCTGGCCACGCCCCCGAGGGTGGACCCCGCGCGCGGCGACACGTGATCCATGCTTATCAGGTCGGCGAACTTGTTGATGTCCTTGTAGATCGGCACGCCGTGCGCGTAAGCCCAGGCCATCAGCTATGGGGCACGTGTGCAATTTCACTGCTCATTGAAGTTGCACTTCTGTAGGCGCGTTACGAAGAAAAATTATGACAGTGAATTTTTTACGATGTGCGGGCAGCATGAAAACAAAAAAATCTTACAGGATAAAAAAAAGACTACCCACAAATAAAAATATATAAATGTGATTAACAATCATATACTTTAGTGATTGATATTGAACACAGGTCTGTAGTATATAAATGGGCATAGCGCTGCTGGAACTGACCTACCACCCTCAAGTCACGGCGGCCATATTGTATGTCATTGACCTCTGAACTTTACCTTGACCCCGGCAGCCATTATGGATCCGCCATTTTTTTTAGCTCCGCCATTTTGAATTTCGCCATCCATCTCCCAAATCCCTAGCCTTGCATTTTCGATATGGCCGCTCATAAAGGCACATAGATGAGTATAAAATAATTTTGTTCTACCAAGTTTTGTTTGCATATACGGCCTAGAAAAAGGTTTCTTCATTTTAATGAAAGTTTAGCGGCAAGCTTTTTTTTCCGTTAACAAATTAATATCTTCATTCACAGACCTATTTGTAACAAAAAATTTTGTGTAAGATAAAAAGTACTTAATTAAAAGTCAATTGTCTGAGTCTCTCACTCTTTGTATACACATATATATATACAGAGTGTATCAAAATTCATGTTACAATGCTTGAGGGTAGAAAGCTCTTATTATTTGCAACCATTTTTGCCAATAAACATGTTGCCAGAAATGCATATTTAAGCCCCTGTAGCCCCAGAAAGAGTCAGCGTAGGCAACCCGTTGGGCTTTGTGCAAGACAGACGATGCTGTGGTGAATTACGTGTGTACGACGCCGGGCAGCGCTCGAGATGACTGTGCGATGTTGAATGCTGACCCCCGCCCCTTTTTACTTCCGTTGGTGGTGCCCTCACCTCTTTTCTTCCGTTCGTGCCGTGCCATAGCACTGCGCAGCGTGACATCGCAGTGTCGCAGTGTGTTTTGATATCACTGGTGGTCTGTCGTTGACTGTTCTGTCGTACAAGCAAACTCGTGGTGTCATTTTTTTCGTTGCGGTTCTGAAAAGGGCGACGTTTTAGTGGAGCTCAATGGAGTACACATTTAGTGAGTACACGGACATGCTGCTTGTTTACGGAGAAGCTAGACAAAATGGACGAGCCGCCCGTCGTCTGTACTAAGAACGATATCCGGGTCGTAGGATTCCAGCTCACACCATGTTTGCAAGACTTACTCAGCGAATGAGTGATACTGGTACATGTGCCGTCACAAGACCAAATGCTGGTGCTCCACGCAGGGTTCGTACTCCCAGTTTTGAAGAAGATGTACTTCAGAGATTTGAGGAGAGTGCAGATACAAGCACAAGGGCAGAAGGTTCCGATATGGACGCTGACAAAATGGCTGTTTGGCGAGTTCTTCATGAGCAACTCTTGTACCCGTACCACCTTCAAAAAGTGCAACACATGGGTCCGGTGGACTATCCTCTTCGCATGACCTTTTCTCGTTGGTACATTCGAAGATTATTGAGGAACTCCGAGTTAGCGGTTTTATTCAGCGATGAAGCCAAGTTCACTCAAGATGCTATTCTCAATTCGCACAACAGTCATGTTTGGAATGATGTCAATCCGCATGCAACGTGTGTTACAGCTCGCCAGGAACGTTTTTCAATTAATGTGTGGGCCGGTATTATTGATGGCGTACTCATCGGGACTTATTTTTCCGCCACGACTTATTGGCGCTGGATACCTCCACTTCCTTCAGAACGAACTACCAGGTCTTCTTGAAGAGGTTACATTGCATGTCCTACAAGTGATGTGGTACCAACATGATGAGGCACCACCTCATTTTTCCATGCAAGTGCGAGAGTATTTAAACCAAACATTTCCAAACAGATGGATTGAACAAGTGGGCCCTGTCGCATGGCCGCCAAGGTCACCGGACCTAACCCCGTTAGAATTCTTTCTGTGGGGTTACGTAAAAGGGCTTATCTACGCTACGCCAGTAGAAATGGTAGAAGAGCTTACACAGCGAATCATTGAAGCGTTCGAAATCATAAGGTCGACTCCACACATGCTCCAGCATATCCGTGAAAACATGATTCGCCGTTGCCACCTCTGTGTCGCTCAAGGTGGACGTTTTTTTGAGTCGTTGCTTTAGGCTGTCACGTTGTTAAAACGTTTGCAAAATTTTCAATGTTGTAAACAAAGCCGAAGCTGTGATTGATTTCAGAGTGTAATTAAAATATGTGCCACGATTAAAAAGGTTATTTCTCTACTCAAACGCCCGCACATCCACAACATAACATTCTACAACGGGTTTCCTATGCTCACTCTTTCTGGGGCTACAGGGGCTTAACTACGTGTTTCCGGCAACATGTTTATTGGCAAAAATGGTTGCAAATAATAAGAGCTTTCTACCCTCAAGCATTGTAACATGAATTTTGATAAACCCTGTATAGCAGGTTGTATATTATGTTTATAACGACAAACCTCGACTGCCGGTTCGTCAAGAAAAAGTAATATTAAACATATATAACACTTGTGGACCTCACTTCAAGTTTAAGATGAACAACTGGTTTATAGGAAACAATAAAGTATTTGATATGTATCACTAAGCGTCTGGATAGTGTTTAACTTAACAAAGCTAAAATACTTAAAACCAACATTGTCGACTAATGCTAATATTAAAATTCAAACGAAAACCTACTTTAAGCGGCATTAAATCAAGGGTTCTGGTTGTTAAGTGAGGTACATGCTTAAGAAATTTTTTGTAAAAAATTAATTAATAATTTAAGATAGTTTAAAGTGTGGCTTTAAATTTTTTTTTCAAAATCACGTAGTACTTTCGAGTCACAACACTCTATGGGAAATTATTTAAATGAAATAATTTTACGACAGCGACGTGTGTTACGGTCTTCGTAAAACCTTTTACAACTAAACATGCTGTCTTTCTCCCGCCATTGGAGAAACGATAGTCACACACTCCTCTCCCTCCGCCCCCTTTATTTATTTTGATACCTCTTGGTGGTAAGTTATTCCAGTTTCTTGTTCTTTCTTAAAACTATATTTCCATTCTTAATATATATATTTTTATTTTCAATATTCCAATTTCAAAAGTATATACCAGCCTTGGCAAGCAATTTAAGCCATAAGTTGCAGCTACATGTTTTAAACCTATTTTTTCGTGATGAACTTGCAGCCAAAGTGTACACCCTTATATATATATATATATATATATATATATATATATATATAACAGATTCGAAGCCAGTAACTCCAAAATCCACGAAGAGTGCAAGTTTTCATTGAATATTTTTTTAATAAATTTTAATTCTATCCACCAGATTTGAACTGGAAACTCTGAACTAAACAGCTTACGAAATACCTTTTTTTAAATAGGTACATCGATGACGCGACGGCTGGCTCACCTCTTTGACCTCGGACGAGTTGAAGATGGCCTTCCAGATGACGGCGAACTTGGCGCCGGAAATCCAGCTGATGAAATCCTGCGCCTCCTTGTCGTTGGCCACATAGTTGAGGACCAGATTCGTCACGTTCTTGATCGGGATGGTGGAGATGATTGCGTCGAAGTCGGCCTGCAGTGTGCTGTTGGTGTCGCCTGCGCATACGGCCCGGGGTAGTCGCGTGGCTATCGTCGTGGCCACCGCAATGCCGCCGTCACCAGGTCATCATTTTGACGTGACAACGTCTAATAAATCGATGAAAGCCGGCTACACGAACGAAAAAGTGTCCCGTTATGCACATTGTCCCATTACACTGTGTCCCATTACGCTCATAGTACGCTTGCGCCGCATCTATCTCTCTTCCACTCGATTGGAACAACCATCGATTTGACTTTTTTGAGGCACATTAAACTTGAAACACTCCCATTCGTTTCCTAATTTTCCTATCATCGTCCTAACCTTAACAGAATAACACAGATTGGAAGAAGTTAAATAGCAAACATGTAAACAAGTGATAGTTAAAATAATCTCTTCGTTAAAGTTATAAACATATTTGAATTAATGAGTGCAAATAAAAGTAAATTTATCAATTAAATTGTAGATTTCATTTCACTCCTTCTTTGTATCCATACAAAATAGAGATAATTCAATAAAAATGATTCAATTTTATTCATAACAGTATGCAATCATTTCATCAATGTTTTGTTATGACGTTGTCACATTAAACTATCGTCGGTAAACCGACTTTACAAACAACCAATTTTTTTTAAGAGCACCAGGAACCATGGACGTTTTTTGAAAATAATGTTTTTTTTTCTTTTTTGTCCATAAATCCAAGTTTAAAGGGTTTGAAAAGTTCGGGAGTTAAAATTAAGTTCGGAAGAGTGTACACTTGGCAAATAGTGGCGCGAGGGTTATCAAATATCCATCTGAACAGTTGTCCGCAGCTGCACAGTTCTTAAAACATTTATTTAGTTTGAAGTTGAATGTATGAAAAGTTGTGTGGTTTGTTAATTGGCGATGTTAAAAAAAAAAAGACGCAATTCGGTTCCGCACTGTAGATTTTTCGTGAAGACGTCGGGATTTCGTTTTCTTTTTGAGGCTGCCGTAATCCTCTTTTTTAATCATTATTCCTTTCGATGCAAGCTTTCCTCTGACTTGCTTTTTCTGTCATTCTGACCATATTTACGAGTCTTGTGAGCCTGCATCATTAATTATTTAGTAATTCTCTTATATCCTGTCGAATATTTTTATTGTCTCACTTTGTGTTCTAGAAGTTATCCGCAAGCTCTTCACAGTGACACCCGAACCAATGTCGTAGCAAAAAGCGTCTACACTGGATTTTTTTAATATATGCAAACCAATATATAATGCAGTCTAAAATTCCAAACGTGATAAACTTAACTCAAAATTTGAATGCAATTAAACAATAAACAAATATTTTTAAAACAAAATATGTAACTGTCTTATTTGCTTGCTGCTACCATTTTGTTGTGTCGATGATTCTCTCTCTCTCTCTCTCTCTGTGACTTCGCGGTAATATTTTTTTAGTGTGAAGCTATCACGAGTGTGTGTTATGAGTAGTGTCACATTTACGTGGGAGATGAAGACTTTTAGTAGTGTGTGACTGATACTCACTTGCGACGGAGGCTCCATACGTGAAGCCCAGAACGGCTACCAGCACCACGAGGACCTTCATCTGGAAAATAACAATCAAGAGCATCGCGTCAGCTATCTGCGAAGATAAATTACCTTTATATCTCATAATACTATAGCTTTGATACTTTTCATTGCAAGGTCGGTTTTCAGTTTAGTTAAAATTTTGTACACTGTTAGAAATTACAATCAATCTACAGACATTTTAAAAAAAAAAAAATTAACTGAAATAAACGAAGAGATCTTCGTAATTTCAAATAACTGAGTCTCCGAAACAAAACTATGCTGTATTTCGATTTCATAGTTGTGTGATTCTTTATTAACAAAGGTAAACACACAATTGGACAAAAAAAGAGTGTTCTTGCTGTAACCTAACCATTATTCGAGTGATTGGTTAATATACCAAGATTATTCTTTTGTATTCATGTTCCAAGTACGTGAGCTCAATGTAAGTAAATTTGCGAACATCCCCGAATAAGTGTAACCAGCGCTCGACGTAAATTGAAGGTAAAAATTTTTAACAGTGCATTGCGTGAACCTGTGTTTATTTGTATTATTTTAGTATGTAACTCGTAATTTCACTTATTGATTGTATTTAGTTTAGATAGTAATTTCTAAATCTTTAAATTAATACATTGCATCATTTTTGCACCAACATTAAGATTTCCTGCAAATCTAGTTATTTTTATCTAACCTTAAAGATATAACTTAATTGTGTTAATAGTGTCACCTGTCTAAACATTAACACTCACTATTTTACAGTGAACCTCTTGTAAAAGTGTGATACAAAATTTATTTGTAACTTATTTGGATACAATTTTTTTGCTAGCAATTTTTAATTTGCTTAAATTTATTCGTATCAGTAAAATAATTATAAATGAAATATTTCAAAAATAAAAAGAAATTTTGTTAATTTTATTATTAGATACAAACTATCGTAGGGTAATAAAATTCACATGCGAAGATTAAGATTGGAAAAAATATGTGTTACAAAATGTGTTTGCATCAGAAACTATTGTTTTATATTGCACTATCAACCGTCATCCATTCCGACTCTACTGAGCACAAAGAATGCCGCTCAGTTGTGAGAACACCTTACTTTTTCTTGATTTGCTTCCGGTTCAAATTGGTTCCAGTCGGGTCGTATTTAATTATAAATGTTATCATACTGAATGTGGTAAATCAATGAATCAGTGTCCGAGTTAAAGAGATGCAGAGACTGGGGAGGGAATTTTTTTTGCATATAGTTATAATGAAAATCGTATAAAACCAATTTTGACAAATCTAAAATGGCAACACTCGTGTACAAAGGTTTATCGAAGGTTAACGAACCTTTCTGCAACACTATGAGAACAAAATTTTTATTGATGATTTGCCGAGCCTTGAATGTCGGACGTCCAATCAGCTCAGCTGCCCCATAAACAGAATCGTAACGTGAAGCGATGCGAATATCTCTGTGTTTTCGAGAATTTTCTAAAGTTTTACCATACACAGACTTATAAAGTAACTTTCCAAAAAAAAAAAACATTTTTCGAGGGATTCGCAGCCTGGGCACGACGCTCAGCATTAAAGGATATGTATTCATTCAACCAGGCCGCCTGCTCAAACCGCAGCACACAGTGAACCTGGCCGATGATCGCCCCATACTGCTCTCTGTCTAGTACAAGGTGTGTGTGTGTGTGTGTGTAAGCACTATAATGATACTTGCGAAACAAAGTACATTCTTCAAATAAACTACTGCCAGATTCAGCTGTTATACCTTTAAAGTCAAATACTTTAGCTGTTCCTCCTTCTTATTGCTTAATGAATAAAAATCTATACCTCAGATATCATAATATGTGAAAATAACATAAATTAAAAAATTGTTTCGGCAATTACACCAGTTATATATTGTGCAAGTCTTAGTAGTGTATACACAGAATCCAATGAAATTTGAGTTATGGGATGAGATATGGATGTTTTTAATATTATTTGGTACTAGTGGTAATATGCATGTGCTTGTACGCTTTCAGTTTTTTATAGTATGCATAAAATTTAAATAATAATTCCAAAGTTCAAGAAGTTATTTTTACAGGGTATCATACATAGCACCAGGGTCCAGGGTGTCAAATTTACTGCACCTAGACGCTTTTAGACGTTACCCCAAGTACGCATCGTTTTCGCTGTGTTAGTGATGCTTTCAGTGTCATCACAAACTGCCAACTTTATTTAACCAATTTCATTGGAAGATGTTAGTGGCGAACAAATAGTTATATGGCACTAAATAAATGTGCAATTTTGGTGCATGACCATACCTAATCGATATTGCCAAAGCATCTGTTTTATTTTGTATCACTTAATTAATAAATGTTTCGTGAAAAGAAAACATAATAGAACTTCGAAGAAAACATTCTCAATTGGATTATATAAATACATATAATATTTTTAGTTTTGAATTTATTTCTCTAGGACATAATACAAAAAAAAATGTTTCATCAGTTTTGTATTTTATTTTACGAAATACCCATAGAAGCCAAGTTCAGACCTTTTTTACCATCCTGTACAGTGGTATATAGTTTTTGCAAGTAACGAAGTAAAAAATGCAAAATTGTTTCATAAGGCTGTCTGTAATTTGAAGAGAGAATTTATGCTTTTTATTTTAAACTTTTTTTTAATAAAAAAACTTAACACTTTACTGAAAACCATTAGGATGGCTCACCTTTTGATGTGGTTCGTAACACCTTTTCTCAGCAAGACACAAATACGAATTCAATGCGATGTTTTAAGGACTTATATACCATAGTATTACCTGATACTTACTGGTGTCCTTGAAATCAGAAAATAGAGAAATCTTTAAATAATTTATTTTCTTTGCACTTGACTCTCTGATAACCTGTATCTAAGACGATTGTTGTACAGTATCTTTCACGTTGGCATGATGTCATTTCTTATCAGTCACATTGTCATTGTGGAGGTCATTATTATCTCCCCAAAATAGGTACTGGATTCTCTGTGACCTTTCCCCCCCCCCCCTTTTTCACCTCTTACTTTCGTTTAGTCTCTGTTTTTATACATTCTAAATCTGAATCCATAATTATCGCCAGAAGTTGTTTATGAACAGTTTGGGACAAAACCAACAGTGGCAGAAGGATGCACAGAGCACTGGTATAGCATTTTTGAGAACTGCCAAATTTGAGACAGTTTACATGAAACAGTAAATAGCATATCACGTATCCGGAAAACTATGGTCTAAGTGAGTGAGCTGGTCCTTTACGTTTGTGTTCCGGATGGGTGTGTGCTGGTCGGAGGTCTCCTTTATTGCACGGCTAACACTCGATGCTGGGATCAATACTAAGGGCGGTATTCCAAGACTTTCGGATAAGGTAGCGAATAAGGACTACCTTGTTGGGATACAACCGTAACCTTAATTGCAGACCGTATTCCGGAACATATCCAAACCCAATTCCTTTTAGGTAACGGAAAATCAACCGTTTTAGTAAACTGTGCCCTGCACGAGACTAGAAACTTATTTCACTGCATTCTAGCGGATATTTGGCAACAATCCATACATTTAAAGTGCTACAAATAGCAACACTATTGCGCGAAATAAATAGTGTAATTTTAATTTTCTCAAATACTTTTAAAGTTGCAATAATGTGTTGTTATGACTATTAAAGTGTACAAAAAGAATTCAAGGATAGTTTCACTATCAAAAAAGTTTCATTTTACACACCAAAATGCTTGGTACGTATAGAAGTGACTACGTACGAGTTAATGGCGCAAGACACGGGTCCGCCATCTGAACGAAATGAACCAAAAAAGAGAGCTCTGCGCATGCGCGGAATTCGGGCAACAGATCTGCAACGGATAAGACACCAAAACCCTTTCCCTAAAAATAAGGAACTGGCCACGTTCTATGGTGCACTAGGAATACGGTTAGGAAACAGGTGTAGCATATTCAACACCTAAACCCTTATTGTGTTTCTTGGAATATCGGCCTAAGTAGACCCGCAGAAGGATCATTTGGGCCACCAAAGAGCTCTTCCTGGTGACGATCATTCGAGGTTTGACTCGTACAGCACAGGTGTTCAGACACATTTCCGCATTGTTTCTGTGTCATTACAAATTTTCAGTTGGGTGTGTACGAAACAATCCGTGTTGTGTGGGATCGCAATTCGCGCGTGTGGGCAGGTCCTAGTGATGTTTCCGCTTCCTGCTCAGAGCAGTTGCTTATTCACACACGACCTCAGCAGTGTGCCATGAGCTGTATTCAGGGAAGTAACTGCGGATAAGGCGCTAAACTGGCAGAGTAATTTTTTCTATAGATATTTACTTTAATATCGTAGTGTTAGAACACAAAATAAATTTTTGGAAGGCATCAGATAAACTGAATTATTTATATTGAATGATACCTACATGTACATCGTCATAACATTTTTAAACTTTTATTTTTCGCGTAATTTACAACTTGCTGTGTATTAAAAATGAAATTACTGCAAATAATTATATTAATTTACCATCTAAGTTGAATATAAATTATATTTGGAATATTGTGGTGGCGATATGAGGTGTTGTCGAGAAAGGTTTTGGTTTGGTTGATTTGAGAAGAAGGGGGGAAAAAAAGGGATTTCTCTCCCCGTGTGGAAACTAGTTTAGTTATTTCCCTGATTGTATTGTAATAGTAGCAGGCAAAGGCTTTTCCGAAGATCTATTCAGCTCGGGAATTGGCACGCATTCTGGTCAATATGCCAGCCTATCATGCAAGCTGCAAGCTTTCTTCACAGCAATTTAAAGTTTAAAAAAATATATGTTCATCTCTCCACGATTGAACGTATACATCTTCATGGCTTGGCCATTTTCACATGCGAGCAGGTAGGAAACCAGTACCGTCGCCTGTGCTCCAAGTCATACAACACCTTGACAGTATTAGTAACAGTAGTATCCAGTCTAATTAAAATAAATCCATGCTCGTTTTTTGACGTGACAACCTCTAATAAATCCAGTGGCGTAGGCACGGGGGGGGGGGGGGGGGGACACACGTGACATGTCCCCCTCCCCCTCGAGACACAAAAGGTCGTCCTAAAACTTACCCGCCTGGAGCCTGGTTAACGGTAGACGATGTGGCCGTGACGTCACTGGATAAGTATGCACATCCACTACCTGACGGGCGGTGGACAGAGCGTACCTGCTCCTTTCCTCGTTTCACACAGCACACAGTTGTTTTGAAGGACTTGAGGGAACAGTACAGTGCCAGTGCGTGTTGTCTGCTGCAGTAGTAACCTGTATGGTGCCTTCTATAACTGTCCGAAGATTTTTCAGCCACAATGATTTGTGAATGACTCAGGTATAGTTCCTTTGCTGTTACAAAAATATAATTAAGATATTTCTTTGTAAAGTAGTCTTCTCTGCTTGTACAGTCACATTCGTTCGTACTTTACCATTTTAGTTAAAACAGCTTGCACTAGAGCCCTGATTACGGACTTTCACAATATTCCCATTCTGAATGTAAATTTTGCAGTAATTAAAAATAATTTTATCTGTTTGGTGTTCGTGCCACCATTTAATGATGATGAAAGTATTGCATCTTGCATGCAGTATGCCACTCGAATAAATGTTATTTGTAGAGGTGGTGATTTATCGCGTATAAATTGGCCGTTTGCTGGACTGCAATATGCTGTGCAAACTGCAAATACACGACTTATTGAAGGTTTTATTTCGCTATTGGCCAGCGTGTGTATAGCGAGAATTCCACTTCTACAATGCAATACATCTGTAATTGGCCTTCAAAGAATTATGTCGTGACAAAATGCCCATTTCCAGTTAAATCATTCATAGTAAGCTATATTATTTTGAAAACTATGTTGGCTGGAAACATTTTTTGTGATAAATCACCATATCTAATTATGAACTTATCATTTAATTAATATATATTTTTTTCCATTCTGTACATTTCATCCTTTGACAATATCTGCCTAGGTTAGTTATAGTTAGGAAAAAAACTAGCATTTGAATTGAGTTCGAGGAATGATTTTGTTTTAAAAAAGTAAAACAAAATCTAACATTGCAGTAATGCAATGCTTACAATTACATTCTTATAAATACTATGCTTTAAATTATTTTCTCTGGTTTAACATAAGACATATAACATGCTACAGTAGAATTATATTGTTTATTTTAATGTTTTATTTGAATATATAATCTCAATGGGTTTTAAACTTCTACAAATTTCATTTTTCTTTATCTTTTCAGAAATGAATTTTGGACATTTCATTATGGATAAACAAAAGCGTAAGTGCCAGGTTTTTATTTCAAAATTCTTTGCCAAAAGACAATGCCCATCTACATCTCACGATACCGAACACCATACGAATGCAATAGCTTCAGATACAGATGTTATGCATGATAAAAATGTGAATGTTAATGCAACTCAGAGCGTAGATGCAAAAGATATTTCACATTACCTGAACAGACCGTTGAATGATCACGAGCGAGAGGAAGTTTTGAAAAGTATTTGGGTGCCTCCACAAACCTACAAATTTCCTGCAACGGAACGTAGAAAAGGAAGCTGTACAGATAAAAAGCATTTTCTGAAATTCCAGCATAGATGGTTAACTCGGTGGCCATGGCTATGTTATTCAGGTAAAGAAAATGGGGCATTTTGTAAGTTTTGTGTCCTTTTTTCAAAATCAGGGGCTGGAATAAACTCACAAGAACTTGGGATTTTGGCAAAAAAAAAATTTATTGTTGGAGGAAAGCTACTGAATCCTTCTCAAAACATGAATCTCTCCAGTATCACATTGGCTGTGTTGCTGATGCGGAGCACTTTCTGGCTGTTTCAACCAGTCCTACAGAATTTTCGGTACAAAACCAAATTGACAAACAGCGTACTAAGCAGATTGAGGCAAACAGGAAAGTTATTGTCCCGATAATTGAAGCAGTCACATTTGCGGAAGACAAGAAATAGTTCTCCGTGGTCACAGAGATTCGGGGAAAATCGTTCTTGGAGAAGAACCCGAAAGTAATGAGGGCAATTTTCGTGCACTTCTTCGATTTAGAGCCCCAGGAGACGACATCTTAAGAAGTGTTCTTAGCAATCCTGGAGAAAACAACAAATACATCAGTCCAACAATTCATAACGAGATAATTGATTCGTGTAATTCTGTGCTTCTTGCAAAGATAGTTAACTTGGTCAATGAAGCAAAATGCTTTGCTGTATTGGCTGATGAGACAGCTGATATTTCTGGTGTGGAGTAAGTGTCCCTCTGTGTTATATATGTAGACCTAAAAGAAATGATGTTGAAAGAGGACTTCCTGCAATTTGTCAGTACATCAGATTTCACAGGTAAAGGAATTTCAGAACTGATTTGATCAAGTCTTACATCATTTGGAGTTCATTTACAATATCTTCGAGGACAAGGATATGATGGAGCAGCTGCAATGTCAGGACAGTTTAATGGAGTTCAAGCACATGTGAAGACCAATCACCCTACAGCTATTTATATTCATTGTGCAGCTCACTCCTTCAATCTTGTAATTTATAAATGTTGCGAAGTCCGGGATATTCGAAATTGTATCGGAATTATTGGAAAGACACATGACTTTTTTATTCATCCAAAGAGGAAAGCTGTTCTCACTAATGCCATACAAGAAATGGATTCTGACCATCATGCTCGAACACTTAAGAGAAATTGTGCCACACGTTGGATTGAATGTTATCATGCTGTAAGTGATTTCTGTGAGCTCCTGAAACCAGTAGTAGAATCACTTGAACAAATTACTCACTTGCTTCTTAGTTTTTATCACTGGGATTTGAATGCCCCAATTTCCACCATCATGGCAGTAATCAGACTCTGGTATAGAAAGTGGCAACATATCGAGAAGAAGCCTCAGAATGCCATGGATGCATTAGTACAGTGCAATCGTGACATGTTTCCGAATGTGTTTCGCCTACTTCAGATATTAGCCACACTGCCTATATCAACAGCTTCTGTGGAGAGGTCCTTCTCTTCCCTTAAAAGGATCAAGACCTATCTCCGAAACACAGTATCTCAGGTAAGAGTTGTATTTTAACTGTGTTTTTTATAACATGGTGTAGTAAACATTGCTGTGAAACTCAAACAATTCAGTTAAAAAACTTTTGTGTGTGTATTTTTTAACTCGTTCTGCCATTCAAGTCAATAATATATAGGAGGACATTAATACAGGGCAGTGGGTTTTCTTGGGAATTTCCCATTTCCCCCAACCCCAGCATTCCATCTTTGCTTCATATCGACCTCATCAGTTCATGTCATCATCATCACCTTAAAAAATCAGATGTTAAGAGACACCCAAATATCTGAACTCTCAACTCAAGTATAGAATAACTATGCAAATATACTGTGTTTATAGTTTGATTTTCATATGTAACTTTTACAAAGTTAATCACTTTTCTGATTTCTCATTTCAGGGCAGATTGAATGGGCTGGCAATGCTTTCAATTCACCGCAGTGTACAAATATCTACGGATGAAATTTTGAAAGAACTAATGAAAAAACCTAGGCGACTTCAATTTGTACTTCAGTAAATGTGCAGACAACGAACAAAAAATGGACATTTATGGTGTAATTCCTATACAATGTAGTGTATTAAGACTGTAAGATAGGTATATGGATTTAGGTTGATATTATATTAGCTGCAAAATCATGTAGATTCTGTCATGTCAATATTATTTTGCTTATAAAATAACATTTTAAAACCTCTGCAAAACTAC
The DNA here is from genome assembly GCF_032445375.1 of Bacillus rossius redtenbacheri. Lineage (NCBI taxonomy): Eukaryota > Metazoa > Arthropoda > Insecta > Phasmatodea > Bacillidae > Bacillus > Bacillus rossius. The sequence continues at coordinate 4,948,878 of NW_026962010.1, read as the reverse complement.
CGAAAATGGCCTTAAATAGCACCATTTAGCACCTAAATATCAAAATTTTCCCGGGGGAGGACCCCCGGACCCCCCGCTCACAAAGTGGGGATGGATGCAAGTTGAGGATGAGTAAATGCTGACACCCCCCCCCCCCCCAAATTGAAATCCTCGCTACGCCACAGAATAAATCGATGAATGCCGGCTGCACGCACGAAAAAGTGTCCCGTTATGCAATTTGTCCCACTATGATGTGTCCCGTTACACTCATTGTCTTCCGCGGAAAACATACACTTTTTAATACATATTTTCCTTTTTTATCGCGAGGGGCGTTGTTATTAATGAATTGTAGTAGTATAGGAAAGTATGTCCGGGGACTGGGTTCTGGGTGTGGATTGTGATTGTCGGTCCGCCATATTGGATTGTGACGTCACGGCGGCCATCTTGGATGGATGTGACCTTGACCTTTGACCTTGACCTTGACCCCGGCGGCCATTTTGGATCCGCCATCTTGGATCCGCCATCTTGGATCCGCCATTTTGGATGACGTCATTGTGTTCTCGAAAATTCCGGCATTGTGTTTTCCGCCATTTTGAATGATGACGTCACCATTGCAATTTGAACGCCATCTTTAACTTTTTTATTTATTATCCGATTTCAACGAAATTTTTTTAAAAAATTATAAAAAAAATTAAATAATAAAATATTAATAAAATTTTTTTAAAAATCATACATTAACGACACGGAGTTTGGAGTCCTCGGTTCAAACCCGACAGAGGCAAAAAAATTAAAAAAGGCGACCGATCCTTCCCCCTAGGTGACTGCAAGCAGACTGACCCCCACCACTTATGTCAATGCACATATACCATCAGGGAGTATGACGTCATGTCCGCCATCTTGAAATTTGGACGCCATCTTGAAAATCTTTATTTATTATCCGAATTTAATGAAAAAAATTCCAAAATTCATCAAAAAATTAACGTATTTGAATTCTGTTTGATTATATAGATGTACGTCCTTGGTTCGATTCCCGAAGAGAGTAAACAGTCGATCCTTCCTCCATGAAAGTTACCTAGACTGATCTATCACCACCAATACCAAGGTATATATATCGTCAACTGGTATGACATCATTTCCGCCATCTTGTCTTGCAGCGAGACTGTCTCGAAACTAGGGGCACTGTAACCAGCAAACCGTGGTCACCACCAACCCCGGTACAGGAATATGCTACCCCCAACAAAAGATTGCCTAAGTGTTGGCACTGTCCTGAACAGCACTTTCATCAAGACTGCCCGGTGCTACGCTGCCAACAGTCTGAAAGGAACAGCCTCAACACAGTAGACCCCTGGAGGGAAAGAGTGGTGCCAACGAGCCCTACCCCTACACCGAAGGTAGAAAACCTCAACTCCCAAGCTCGGCTCGAAAGTAGACCGACCCCGAGCCTTATGTGCGTACAGCACCACCCACAACAAGAACTGCCAAGAGTCAAGGTGCAAGTGGACTCACAGCCCATTCAGGCTCTTATCGACTCAGCCGCCACCACTAATTTTGTGCACGAGAGTATTGTGCAGAGAACAGGGACCCCTATTAAGTCCCAACCCCAAATGGCCCAGCTTGCCACCCAGGGATCCACCATGACCTTACTGGGCAATGCTGTGGTACAATGCTGCATAGCCGATGTGGAGATGGAGATCCCATGTCTGGTCGCGAAGGACCTTCGAGAAGAACTCGTGTTGGGCCAAGATTGGCTCACCTAGCAGCAGGCGACATTGGACTTCGAAGATAAAACTATACACTTCGGACGAACGTCCCGCCGAACTCTTAACTGGGGCACCAAAGGAATGGGTGATCCGAACGCCCCTAATCAAAGTGGTGTTAACCCTAATCCTGGAATCTGCACTGAACAACACAGAGACCAACCTATGGTTGTGTTGACGCAAGGAGACCAGCAACCCCAAGAAACTCCTTCCCCACGCTCGGCCACAACCAAGCTGAGCCAAAATAACTCAGGCAGTGGTTTTCAATGGCGTCAGAAAGGAGGAACCCCAAAGGGGAAATTAACCATGCAGTCGTGGAGACAGCCGTTGAGCGATGCCTCCTTAAAAGCAGGGTGCAACTGGAATAGGGAGTCCTTACAAGACCGAGGATTATGGATTCCCCAGAACAAGATTCACCTGCAGCCATGGAGACAGAAAACAGATCTGTCAACAATACCCCGCAACCCCAGGAACCTGCTAGTCCCTCCTCACCGGGACAAGATTGTGCCTCCAGAATCCTCAGACCACGGGACCGGCTGGTCAGACCGGCCCGCTCCCGACTAGCCTCCGCATAGTGCAGTGGCCAGTGTAGGGAGGTCAGCCCTGGGACTGAAGCCCAGGTTACTGACCTCTGGCAGGTGCAACGATCCAGGCCGAGGCCACAGAGGGAGGGGGCGAATTGTTGTGTCCTATATTTGTCCTCGGCCTCTCTCTGCAACCAACATGGCCGCTTCGCTAAGAAAGCCGTATCCCAACAGGCTTCTCTACACCAGCCGTGGGATATAGGCTACGAGTGGTGCCGTTTACATATCATAGATGGCAGCACGCATCTTTTGAACGGTTATAGCAGTGCATATGGATTTATTAATGACTGTATAATATAAAATGTGTGTCAGTGCTATATATGTTATAAGTAAATAATATCCTAGTGTGTGAATTACTGGGGAGGGCACAGGATGGCCTGTTTTCCTGTATTGGGGAAAGATTGTCGCTTTGTCAGTGACCAATGTCTGAAGGAGCTGTATTTAAGCTAGGTCGAAATGTGCCTAGCCAGAAATCCTTACCCCAGAGAAATCTGGGGAAATATAGCAGTAATATTGAATTGGTGTTTTTACTTACTGCTCTCCTCTCCCTCTCTCTCTCTTATTCTCTTCCTTCCTCTGGAGCGGCCTTCGGGATTACGCTCTGAAATCCTTTGCTGGAGCGGCCTTTGGGATTATGCTCTAGCATCCTTCCTCCCCTGGAGCAGCCTTCGGGATTGCGCTCTAGACTCCCTTCCCCCCCTTGGAGCGGCCCTTCGGGGATTTCGCTCTAGGCTCCTGTTTCCCCCCCCCCTTTTCCTTATCTTCGCTCATGCCAAGCAAGAGGGCAGGTTAGACCAATATCTGTGCGTCAAGGAGCAGCTGCCAACCTACCATTGGGGCCTGTCGCCCCACCTCATGCCACTCCATCACCCGACGCTGCTGCCGGGACACGTCAGTTGAAAGGATTTCACCACTCTCGGTGATTACTATAAACATTACAATGAGGCTAGTCACTTCGTAGGTACTTAATTTCGGTAAATACGTATTTTAATATGCTTGATTATATTATTATTATTATTTTCACTATATTATGTTTTCAAGTATTATTACTTTAATAATGTAAGACGTGAAATTCTTATAAGGCAAAAGTCTTTCAGTATAGTTTGAAATCATTATTATGATGGGGGGGAGGCCTTGATATGTAAATTAAAATCTATCTTTAAATATTATGTGCGTGTTTATTAGTAATGGCGTTAGTAGCCTAAAAAAGTACTCTTAACTTATAGTTATTTGTTCATATGTAAACTTAATAATTAAATTTAAACACATTTAGCTGACTACTGCGGGACAACAGTGGAAAACTATAAACTTATTTGACTCTCAGTCATAAAGTAACTACGGCGGGCGGAGATAAACAGAGCCCGGCGTCACGACAAAGACGTCAGCTGTGGTCACCCCTTGAAGATAAGCGGGCGGCAGAGGCCGCTCGAAGAAGAAAAGGGGGGGAGGGGGGAGGAGGAAAACAAACATGACAGCTCCCATGTGGCTGTCGGGAAAAGGATGTGAGCGGAACAGTTGCTCACGTAAAAATTTGCTATGGTCCAGGATTAATTGGACAAAAACAAAAAAAAAATATACGTCGCGGACATTCGTCTCGCGCTACTAGGAAAGTAAGGTTTGGACACCCCTACGAAGGTCGTACAGGGCGGTGAACTGAACTCGACGCCACGGACGTGCGCCGTGAGAGATAAGCGGCATGTAGAGACCGGGGAGGGGTGTCTACGACCTTGTCAACAGCACGTTCGGGGGCGCGCGGTGGGGGGGACAGCTGGCTGGCTGCCGGACGTCTCGCGCGCTATTCGCTAGCCTAAGTCCACACGGGAATTTAAAACTCAATATAAATTTTAAAAATTTAACTCATTATAACTAGGGGGTGTACCAGCGATCAGTTTACAATATCATTACAAAATTGTTATTATAAAAAATTAATGAAAAAATTTTTTTTGTACTTTTAATTTTAGTTTAGGTATGCTTATATTTTTCAGGTATGCCTATAGACCAAGGTAACCATGCTCTGCTACCAAGTTGTAACACCCCTCGTTCCTCAAAATAGAATTATTTGGAATTAATTAAAAGAGCCTTGGAAGCAAGCTGGAAAAAAAAAATACGTTAAATGAAATGATTTACCAGAGGCGACACGAGGTGGGAACAAACACAATTTAGGAACTTCCAGTAACAAGCGAAGGGGAAGTTGTAGGATCGTTATAATCAATAAAATAAAAACTACACGATTAACTTGATCTATAGTTTCCCTGTTTTATTTGCCCTGATTCATTATCATGTTTCCATTATTTTAACATACACACAAAAGGTTTTAACAATTTTCAACGATTAACAAAAGGAAACCGAAAATAGGCCGGCCTGTGCTTACTGAGAGCAATTTACATTCGTAGTTTGACATATAAACATTTGCATTATGACTTTCACACCCAAAGTTGGATGGATTCGATTATTACATTGATAATTAGTTCTATTAGTTTTACAATTTCTTGAGAAAAACACTGGTCGCTGGTGAGTTGGTCATCCGGCTGAGATAGTACGTCGCTAGGTAAAGGGGAAATGTTGAAATTACATTACCACCCGGGGTCTTCAAACGATCACGGCGGGTGGTAGAAAGTTTCTTCTAATGTTTTTTCCCACGGAACAGGGAAGGGGGGAGGCCACGAGATGAGAGTATCAATCTCTCCCGGTCATCGAACCCTGTCAAAACAGGGGAGTTGCCCAGCACGCTGCAGTCGTGGAGTCAGTCAGGCTCGGGAGCTCGCGAATTGCGCGGCAGGACGCGGATGATTTCTTCATAATAATAAAATTTCAAAGAGAAAATTAAAAGCTAAAAAAAATAACTATTACATTGCAGACGGACTAAACTACTTGAAAAGATTTTAGGGATAGCATCCCTCAATTAGGCGACTACATAGTCGGTTGCGGCCGGATGGAAGTTTTGCAAAGTCTCGTCGACTCGCCGATAATCAAACGATCCGTCTGCAGTCGCGACGCGAGGTGGTCTGTGTCGCTGGAAGTTGCGTCCCGTAATTAAAAATGCCCACCGGCTCTAACAGGTGGAAGAGGGGGGGTGTCTGGGCCGCCGAAAAATACCGAAGTTGCCCGAATGCGGGCGGAAAAAAAAAACTCTAGCAGGAGTCTTGAAGTTGGCCACACTGGGCGACCGTAGCGATCTCTGTCGGAGGGTGTCTGAGTTGAAAACAATCGACTCGACCACGGCATCCATATAACACAAGGCAAAGCAGGTGCTGCTCCCTGGCGGCCTACAGGGCAAGTTGGCTGGGTGGTTAGCGAGTTTGCCGCTAGGTGTCGCGGGGTGGTCCATCATGGCACACACATTTTTTTTATGCAAGGCATCCTGGGAGACGGTCGCTGTTGTCCAGGAGGTTACGACCGGTCATTGGTCTTACTTGGTACTGAGAGGGGGGGGGGGGGGGGTAAAATGCAACGTTGGTGGGAAACTACGTCCCGTCGTGGCTACCGAGGGGCGAATATAACACTACGACGTGATGAAAAAGGCGGATCTCAGCTCGTCTCTGCGAACTGGTCGCCTGCAAGCTACAGCCTTGCCTATGCAGTTAGAGTCACGAAGGGAAATAATATAACTGGCTTGAGGCGTGACTGAAGGCGGGGGAAATGGTAAGCGGGCTGCCAGTCAGTGATTAGACCAGCAGAATATCCGATACGCCGATGGGAAAGGGGCTCCAGAGCACTGAGACAAAGTTTAACTCAGAGGAGTACACCGGACTAACAAATTAAAATTACACTATAGTAGGGCAAATAAAATTTCTACACAAAAATTTAAAATCATAATAAAAATTTAAAATATCTCGTGTCGAATTTACTAATTAACGGCACAAGAAAAACTGCGAAATCACTGACAGAGCTCTTTATAACGTTTGTTTGTTTACATACGAACGGCAACATCGCATCACGCCGCGCCGCCCGGCGCGCGCGAGCCAAGTTGAGCGGCACTCCTTATTATGTTAATTACTCATACAAAATCTTTTGTTTCATGCGTCGGCCCGTGTCGATGCCTCTCTTTCGCACTCAGCAGTTTGTTGTTGTTGCCTGTTCTGAATCAGAGGAAGATATAAGTGGTAAAGGACCACTGGAGCTCCTCCAGTTCATTCAAAAACTGAATCTCGGAATTTCGGTTCCAAATATAGTCATCTTGATTCGTATATATTATTTGACTTTGGCGATTAGTGTTGCAAGTGTGAGAGAAGTTTTTCGAGGTTGAAGCTAATAAAAAATTACCTCAGATCTACTATGAACTCCGCTAGACTATCAAACTTGGCTATATTGTCGATTGAACAAGAATTGGCTGCTAATATTGATTTTGACAAAGTTATTTCTGACTTCCTGCTCATAAGGCCCGTAGAATCCGCTTGTAAAACCGCTCATCCTATTTTAACTTCAATAAAAGGTACCTCATTGCATGTGAAATTTAATTTTAATTAAGCACCTATAGAATGGGGGCGGCAAAATGGGTCTCCCGCCCCAGGTGCCGAGATGGCACGCTACGCCACTGTCTCTAAGAATGGCACCACAAGCAAAAGAAAAAGACAAAAGGGGCATGGCTACACTTCAGACAGTGAGGATAGTGGACAAGAAATGTCGCTTCATGATTCAGAAACTGACATGGATTTCGAAGATTTGTTACTGGTAAGTAACAATGATGGTGGAATGGATAAAGTTGTGGCACCCCGAGGAAAGAGTGAGAAGCCTGGTATTGGTAAATATGTCATTGTGCTCTGCAGAGGAAAGCGTTCCGAAAAACATTTTATTGGGGAAATAGTTGAAGATACTGGATTTGAAACAATGGCTGGTGAGCACAACGTCTAGTTTTTCAAGTGAATACATGAAGTGTTTGTGGTGGATGGCAAGGAACCATCCTTAGTTGCAACTACAGACATTGTGAGGGTGCTGTCATCACCAAAACAGCTTCGAAGAGGAAGATTCCAGTTTGTGGAGGATGAAATTGCTAACTTTTCGTTGTAACTAATGTTTCTGTTTTGTGATGTTTGATTTTACTTTGCTATGATGTTATCTGGGTAACTTATACAACTTACATGAATCATTTGTAATAAGTGGAAAGTTACAATACATTTAAATGAGATAAAACACTATTATCATGTAATATAATGACAAATAAATGAAAATGGAAACACAAAACATTACCAGACTTAATTGTAATAGATAAGAGTTAATGACTGAATACACCTCTGACCGAAATAACTGATATTCGAAGGTAAAGTGCAGGTGACCGGAGTCACCCCAGTACTGGGGTGACATCGGTCACTTAGTTAACAAAACTTTAACAAAAAAATATTAATGCTACATTTTTTTTCTTCATTCAGTATGTGGACAAAAGTTACAGGAACACATCGACGAAATTTAACATTATTCTGATCGATAACAAATTGTAGGTAATAGAGAAAGGTACTTTTTTGACCTAAGTCACCCCATCCGACGGTACTAATGTAAATTCATGGCTCACCATAGCTAACATAGTCTATAGTTATTTCATAAATTCAATAGTACTGGCCGACTCCAGTAAACACCCGAGCAAGACTGTCGCCAGGTATCATCTCAAGCAATTTAAAGTGCAATGTGTATATTTTAACTCTCAGTAACATCACATAACAATTAATGTATAATATTTTGCCCTGTTCTGTGTATTGGTAACTATGCCACCCACAACTTTTACTGTGCAAGGCAAAGGCATAACTTGAACTGTAGTGTATTCTATTTGTGTATTATTTTATATGATTTCATTCACGTAATGTGACCAATTAATTTGTATGTGCACTGGTGTCCTGTTGGCAAATAGCCTTCACCGTGTACCGCTGACCGCCAAAACAGAAATAAAACCATGTTTGTTTCAAATGCTTTTATCATTCAGAGACCTTTTTCAGCTTAACTTGCGATGCAGAGTGCCTAGCGTGTTTTTTGACTGCTAATTTAACCTCAGCCTCTGAGCCTAGTGGGCCACACTGGGGCTGACGACCCACGAAACATTAGTGGTTAACCACAAGAGCTACACTGCTGTAGGCTATATGGGCAGCATATGGGTAGCATGCTCGTTAACATCCACACTTAAGGGGCATTGACAGAGCATATCAGTCTATGCGACAAGGGGCAGCACAGCAGGTAACATCAACCTGTCTATTAAAGGGACATTTCATTTTTTCTATGAATCTTATGAACTTAAATAGTAAAAAAGCTAATGTTATGCAATGTTCGTTTTAAGAAGGTAAAATAGTTCAAAATGTGATTGGTATCCTTGACGTCGTCCGAACGAAGGCCACCCCAAAGCCCGACCTGCAACCGCCAGTATCCGACCCCGCTAACAGAACGCACCCCTAGCCATGGCCCACCCGAGTCAGGTGAACACCGGAGAAACAGGTCCTTGGACCATGCCCTAATTAATTAGCCACCTTGACCCCAGTTCAATAGAAATCAGACACAAATTAATAGTAACGTCACTTTTTATTCAAAACCCCGTCCAAGGAAAGTGCAACGTAGGAGTGCCCAGGTCACTCATGTGTGAAATTACGATAATACATTTGTGTGTGTCCCCCTTGCGGCCTTCAGCCTAAATTAATTAGAGAATTGTGTAACGTAATAATGACCTCCTCGTTTTTGTGTATCACTTGCCACCAGAGCAGTCAACAAGTGACGAACAGTCTCTGGTGTGACTCTTATCATTTAAACTTAATAAATTTATGTAAACATGTTAAATCTAATTGTCAGAGAGTATCTGCAAATTGGGTTAATCCTTATTATCTAATGTACGAATTTAGAGCCACTTTCAATCTCTTGTTATTGTAATAATTTCCGAATAACGGAACATTAGAAACTTTGGCGCGAGAGAATGCTGAGGCCTCCCCTCGCGCCAAGGGCAAACACCAGTACCGAGCGACTCGCGGACCGGGGCGGACGTGCGTCCCACGGGGAGTCATCATCCTTTGTCTCCATTGAAATTCACTACTGGTAATGGTAGTCATTAATTCAAATCCTTTTCGTTGCTTAAACTCCCCGTGCGCACCCGGTCCTTATTACGGCGTAGGGCCTAACCCAGCCGCTTAAATATAAACTATAAAGTATTACGCAGGGCATTTTCAGCATACGGCACGGGCCGACTCCTGCCACCAATGAATTTTTGATAATTGTCGAGTGCACAGGCACCGGCAACGACGCATAGGACTTGTAACTAATTTAACTGCGAGCCGCGGTCCCCACAGGTGGACCCTGGTACCGCCGCTTTTGCAATTTTCGGGATTGGCCGCCTACAATCGACCTCCCCCTTAACCTCGACTGGCGTGAGGGTTTAAGATTAGTGATGGCACATCAGAGCGCCCAATGTCAAGTTAATGTAATTTCGTAGGGTAATTCAATGTGCATCGTGTAAATGTAAACTGCAATTGTAACTGCTCGAACCAATTAAACGCCCACTCCGCACACTTCGTGCGCGACGTGTTACCGACAGTACAAAACCGAACCCGTGTGTTATTGTCTGAGTCTCCCTAACCCAGCCAGGAATCAGCGTGTTATGCTGCACAGGACCTGTAACGTGTTAATAGCCAGGGATCCCTCCAACCGCAACCACCGCCGACGGTCCTAGCGGGCCATGCAGGGGCATTCGCACCCAACTACCCAACTTTTGGTTAGACACAGGGCTAGCCTGGCGCCCTCCTGGATACACTTTCATTAAAAACCAGCCTCCCCGCTAGGAACCACGCCCGGTCTCGAACACGAGAACCCGGACGACGGCATCCTAACCTTGACGTCGTACCTCCTCTTTATTAAATAAAAAACCCGGGTCACAGTCCGGTCCGCGGCGCAACACTCCAGCCATGGCCCTGGTAGTGCCACCACTCGCCACCAGATGGCAGTTGTAATTATAAAGAGACAATGTATTATAGTTATTTTATATATGTTATTATTGTAAATATTTAGGTAGATTATTAAGTGTATATTGTAAGTATGTTTTGTAGATGTGGAAATAATATTGTAAAATGCAAAAGATCAAAAGAGATAGAAATATGTAAAACTTTAACACAAATGATTGTAGACGAAACGTGTATAAATTGTGCGGGCTAACAAACCTAGAGAGCTCTCCTCTCCCAGCCAATCTGGGAGAATAAATACTGACACAGGCAAAAGTGGTATTATTGGCTTGCCTTCCTCCTTTTTCCCTTCCTCAGCTAGCGGCTTTTAGTGAGACCGCGGGCTTCCTTCGTTCTCTCTCATTCTACCTCTCTCCCATTCTCCTCAGCTAGCGACTCCTCTCTCTCATTGTACCTCTCTCTATCCACCCATCCGCTAGCGACTCTTCGTGAGACCGCGGGCATCCCTCTCTCCAACCTCCAACCTTTCCGCTAGCGACTCTTCGTGAGACTGCGGGCATCCCTCTCTTCTACACCCAATCTTCCTGCTAGCTACTCCTTGTCAGCACGTCCTCGGTCAGCTGCACTGGGCCGAACGGTCCACTCCCGCCTCAGAGTGTGAGGCTGCTCTACCCAAGAGCTGGTGCCGGGCAAACAACACAATTGAACGACCGAGCGACGTCCACCCCGTCTCCACATCTTCACCAGAGACGAGGCCGCGACATTTGGCGCCCGAACGTGTGGCACTTCATCATCGAGACTACCAGAGTTCACGAACAGCCAGCAGCATTCGGCGACTCGAACTGTATATTTTCTAAACAAGTGTAGAAGAATGGGTGCAGGACAGAACGTGTAGAAATTCGTGACACAATGCTACCACACAGACTGACAACCACATGCGAAACAGGTCAACCACCAAAGGACTTTGACCTAATGACAGGAGAGGGACCGTGGCACAACACATCTGAGGGCAAACCAGTGAGATCAGAGTTACCAACTGGTACATTGGTTTGGGATACAATAGCAACACCAAGGCCCACACAGGCACCAACACAGAAGGCAGGGGCAAACCTCATAGACTGGGAGGTACTTGTAAGCCCAGCAGTGCAACCAAACGTGCATATGGGGCGGACAGCTACCGCAACAGGACGCATAGTGCTACCAGAGTTCAGTGGGCTAGCGCATGAGGACCCATGCGAGTTTGTGCAGTGGTGTCAGGGACGGTTGACACAATGCGGGGTGCAGATTGAAGAATGGACACAACACACGAGTGAGCAATTACGCGGGCAAGCTCGTGAGTGGTGGAACCTGTGGGGATGCTATGACATGAAGTGGCAGGAGTTCGCTACCCGCTTAACACGGCGCTTCGACGACCGCATGGCAGTCATGAGCTGTAAGGCTCGCTTCTACGGCGAGTCCCAAAGGGACTCAGAGTCAGTAGAGCAGTTCGTCGCAAACAAGCTGAAGCTGTACCGGCGCATAGCCCCAGGAAAAGACCCTGAGCAAGCTTTGCCAGAAGTTACTGCATTAATGCGAGAGGAATTGCAACCATTCCTCAGGCCATACTGCAATGGAACAGTAGAGGACTATGTACGACAGGCAACAGCTACAGAAGGCAACCTACGACACCTCCTGAGACGTCGGACCGGGACAACTATCCCCGAACGAGGACCTAGACATCAGGTTGGAGCACCTGCAGGGACAAGCAGGGCCATACCGCAGGAACGTCCATGGCGGACAGCAACACAGGCGATCGAGGGCCCACCTGGTGGGACAGACCAAAACACATCTCCAGGATGGCGGAATACAGGCAATCGGCTCGATGGAGGCCGACAGGGCACGTATCACTGGCATCAGGACTGCCAGACACACCAACAGCAACAAAAACCGAAAGGAAAACGGGCAGTAAGGGATGTAGGACCTACAGACTTAACCCCCGTACCAGCCAATCCCCTGCCGCAAGCCACAGAGAACAACATTGAACAACTGGGGCAGCTCACCACTCTAGAAAACCAACTGATGCGGATCCCCATCACCCTGAACGGGAGACAGACTGCCGCACTTATAGACACAGGGGCGAGCCATGTATTCGTCGCCCAGCACTGTGTACCACCTGCAGATATCACACCCAGAAGCTGTGCCCTGCGCCTTGCTACGAACACTGGAACCGGAACAGCCATTGGAGATGCCATCATCACTGTGGGTATACGGGAGATGGTGACCCAAACTTCAGCAGTCGTGGTAGAAGGACTCAGAGAAGATTTGGTACTCGGACAGCCATGGTTGGTAGAGCAGGGGGCCTTGGTTTCACCAGCATCAGGCGTGGTAAATTTAGGTAAATGTGAGCGCCTGGCAGTATATACACTAGGAAGCATACCACCTTCTCACAGAGCACACGACCACAGGCCAAGAGACATGACCTGTCGCCTTCTCACTGTGGAAAATGATGACCCACCCCCAGTGGACCTGATCGAACTCAAACAACGAGTTCTCGACGCCCAACGTACCTCCTCAGATGCTGAGCATCGACGAGCAAAGCATGCAGAAGGACTGGATGAGATACGGACCATGTCCGGCGAATGGACGGCCCACGGAGTGACAGATGAAGTTGAAGACCCCGAGGATCGCTGTTGGCGGCAAGCGATTGAGCTGACAACAGCGCGAGAACCCCAGAGGGCCTACACTCAGCAGATAACCCCGCAGACCACACGACAACCACCGGAGCTACAGCCCGGTGACCACGTGTATGTCCGCACACATCCCCTGTCCAATGCAATTAGGAACTACTGTGCTGGACTGAGCCCCAGGTGGTCGGGACCACACCACATCCTGAAGCAGCTAAGTCAAAGTACGTATTTGGTGCGCCGGGGTAGGAAAGGCGAAAAGTACACCGGGACCACATCCGGAAAACAGCACTCCCAAAAGGGGGCAATGCCGTGGAGGATCCTACGCCAGATGTGGCAGGAACACTGCCGGACAACCACCAATCTGTCACACCCCAAGGAATACAGCATTTGTTTGAGGGATCACCGAGCCCAAGGACAAGAATGGAGAGGCCAGCAGAAGTCCCTGCCACGACCCCGAGGCGACAGCACCAGAGGCACCCACGAACGCAGATCCTTGATGTCACGGGGACACCAGAGGCGGGCGTAAACACCACAGAGGAGCAGCCCCTGGTGACAGAACCGGAAGACATTGAGACAACAGAACCACCCTCCCCTACCCGAGGTGGGTGGGGGCATGGAGCCTCCCTCGCCGATGCCGAATTCCGGGTCAACGTGGAGGAACCAGCTGAGGACAACCAGAGACACCGCCGACGACGACGCCGGCCCCCACTGTACCTGGCAGATTATGTCACTGGCCGCGAACTGGCCACACTGGTGAATGGCAACCCAGGGAGTCCGGAACCGGCGGGCCCGCCCTGACGCTCGCAACTACCAGGAGAGAAGGCATCATGTGCCTGCTGGAGGGCGCACGGACGGCCTAGACCCGGGCTTTTCCAGGGGGGGGGGCGCGTCTGACGTCGTACCCAGTGGAAGGTCAGTTTCACCACTGATAGCCTTTCCTTCCACCCTGGCAGCTACGCTACCACAACCAGCCCCTGTGCACCCTGGTGGCAGGATAGAATCACAACTTCCTTACCCCAGCCCCGCCACCACATACCTGCCATTGGGCCCGCAGGTATACCAACTTCAAAACCAAACTCAACCCCCACCAGTCACACCTCACGCCTCTAATCTAGCACCGAACCCAGTACCTGTGGTTCCTACCTTCAATCAGACAACTGGAGGTAGTTTTTACGCTAAGATACCAAATCCCGTTGAAAGACTGCTGGCTAATTTTAAGGAAACCACAGGGTTGGAGCCCAGGAGCCTAATCGACTTCCTAAAGAATTTGTTCAAAATCAAACAAAAGGCAAACCTTCCAGACAGGGAACTCCTAGAAGTTATTTTCCCCTTTACACAACCACCCTTGAGCGAGCGAGTGACGCTCGCCATTGAGCAAAATTATTCTTTTGACCAATTTCATGAGGACGTTCTAAATTATTTTATTCCAGCCCGTTTGATGACCAACATCAGGTTGGAATGGTACAACAGGCTACAACAAAGAAATGAAGCCTTACCTAATTACATAGCAGACATCAAACTAGCCGCTCAAATTCTTCGGTTGCGAATGTCTGAGAGTGAGATAGTCTCTAACATACTTGATGGAATTAACCCTCAAGAAAGATCGCGGGCAGTTTTTCAGGCCCGACCACGAAATTTTGCCGAGCTTGATCGCTTGTGCATCTCCAACACAAATGTAGAATACGCAGACCACCAGCGAAATCGAGAAGCTAATGTCTACGCCCACAAAAATACCAGAATAACAGAAAATAAACAGCAGTATTATAACAAAAATTCGCAACACAAAAACAGCAATGAACAAGTCGCTAAGCCTCAAAATAAAGATGAACGGATACCTGTCTGCAGGTACTGCAAAAAACCCGGGCACTACATTGAACAGTGTCGCGCAAAAAACTATCGCCCAAACTATCAAAATTCGCGTGACTCAAAAAACGTGTAAATCGCTGGCCAGATAAAATTCTTTCTGAGCCAGCCGCCCAAACAACAGTTAGAAATTTTTCCCTTCACACCGACCCTAATGCCAAATTCGACCAAAAACTTCAACAAAACACAGCTTCCCCACACAGAAAAAATAAACTAAGAAAACAAAAACAAAGGCGAGCTAAGAAAGACAAAGCTCGCCAAGACAAGCAAACGGAAAACTGTAACACGTCTAGGCCTATGTGCAGACAATGTAATTGTCCGCGAAGCACGGACAAAAGAACATGTCATAATATTCTAGCTAATATACCCACAGTTTTGCCCTACGCCAACACAATAATTGGAAAACAAGAAGTTCCAGGCCTAATAGATACTGGATCCGTGCGATCATTCGTGTCAGGCCAGCTATTCAGGAAATTACAACAAGACAGTTTGACTCAGAAGGTAGAGCCAATAAAAATAAAGTGTTTTACAGCTGCTGAACAGCCTTTGAAGGTAAATCGTATTGTTTTTGTTAAAGTAAAAATCGATTTGTTTTCTTGGTCTTTCCCATTCTTAGTAGCAGATGATTTGGCCACAGATTTAATTTTTGGTTCCGATTTTATTGCAAAAACAGGCATGATAATTGATTTGAAAGCACGAAGAGTTCACTTTAAATTTAACAACCAAGTTTTTGTTTCTTTTGTGTCACCTGACGCAAAATGTCAGAGCAAAGTAAATGCCATTCACACAGAGGCTAAAGGTGATAATAACATTTCACTAACCCATCTTAACTTTGAACAGAAACAAGAAATAGAGAAGTTATGCAGTAACTTTCCCGACGTTTTGAGTGAAAAATTAGGGCGCACCCATCTCACCCAATATGAAATTAAGCTTTTGGACAAAACCCCAGTTAGGTGTCACCCTTACCAATTATTAGGACCTAAAATGCAGATAATGCGGGATCACATACAAAATTTATTGGACAAAGATGTTATCGAACCTTCCACTTCCAGTTTCGCCTCCCCGGCATTTTTAGTACCCAAGGACCAAGGCCAAGGTCACCGCATGGTGGTCGATTTCCGCCGCGTAAATCGGCAAATTGAAGTAGAGATGACGCCATTACCAGACCTAAATTCGGCATGTCACTGGTTTAGTAAAGCCAAATTTTTCAGTGTGTTTGACCTAAATTCGGCCTATCATCAAATACCACTAACACCAGAGTCAAAACACGTCACAAGTTTCTGCGTTCCGTGGAATCTGTATCAATACAAGGTAGTACCCTTTGGCCTAGCCACAGGCGCCCAAGTGTTAACACGCCTTCTAGACCAAATTTTCGGCGACCTGAAATTCAAATTTGTTTTTAATTATCTTGATGATGTCGTTGTTTATTCAGAATCTTTTGAAGAGCATATGGCTCATTTGCAAGAAGTCCTTAAGCGACTACGTAAATCCGGCCTCACTGTTAATACAAAGAAGGTGAAATTTGCAGTGCAGGAAATTTCTTTCCTCGGACACCTGATTTCAAGTCGAGGAGTGACCATTGACCCTAATCGCACACAAGCGATAAAGGATTTCCAACCCCCTAAAGATGCTAAGGGCATTTCCAGGTTTATTGGCATGGCAAACTTTTACGCCAAATTCATACCTAATTTTGCTGAGCATGCAGCACCACTGAATGCTCTACGTAAAAAAAATTCCGTTTTCAATTGGGGTCCAGAACAGGACAAAGCTTTTGATTTTCTAAAACATGCAATAGCTAGCCCTCCAGTACTTAGAATGGCTGATTTCAGTAAACCTTTCATTTTGCAAACCGATGCATACAGTGTGGCCATTGGGGCCGTGTTGTCACAAGAATTCGATGGCTGCAGGCAACCTATAGCTTTCGCCTCCCGCACCCTAACACACCAGGAGAGGAAAGCCTCCTCGGTATACGAACTTGAGTGCCTTGCCGTAGTTTTCGGCATAGATAAGTTCCGGCCCTATTTGGAACACAAAGAATTCCTACTAGAAACCGACAACCAGGCCCTTGCTTGGCTTCTAGCCCATCCGAAGCAACTAGGTAAATTAGGTCGGTGGATTGTAAAAATTGCTTCTCTCAAATTCAGCATCCAACATATTCGTGGTTCACAGAACATCGCTGCAGATACTCTTTCTCGAATGTTCGAGAATCCTTCCAACTCCGAGATTCATTAAAACAATCCTATGGCCTGCCACGCATTGCTCACAGATTTTCCGCTAGCCTTTTCGGATTTACGATCCCACCAAAATTCGGACCCGCAACTGTCTGACATAATTGCGCAAATAAACTCAGGTTCACCCCCAAAATACCACAAACTATCTAAGGGAATTCTTTATCGAAGAACTCAGCAATGTAAGAATTTTAAAATAGCCTTACCTCAAAATCTCAGGGACATGATTTTTCAATATTATCACTCATCACCTTTAGGCGCACATTTAGGCATTTTCAAAACTATTGAAAACATCCGCAAGCATTTCATCTGGGACGGAATGCATAAAGACATAACCCAGAGGGTCAAATTATGCAAGTTGTGCAATTTGAGCAAACCTGCCCAGAAAACACAATTCGGATTTTTGAGTTCCGATGTGGCCGAAAGGCCCATGCAAAAACTTTTCATTGATTTTGTGGGACCCTTCCCAAGGTCAAAAGACGGAAATTCGATGCTTCTAGTATGCGTAGATGCATTCTCAAAATTTGTGTGGCTAACCCCTGTTAGAAGAGCCATGGCCGAAATCACCATTCGAGCCCTCCAAAATTATATTTTCAAAATATCCGGGGTACCTTCCATTATTGTTTCCGATAATGCCACAAACTTTAAATCGACTCAGTTCAAAAACATGTGTTTTTCACACGGGATTCAGCATGTGACCACGACTCCCTACTACCCCCAGCCTTCACATGCGGAGCGTTTCAACCGAAACCTCCGGTCTGCCTTAATAGCATTCCATGCGAACTCGCAGGATAGGTGGGATTCCAATCTCGTGTGGTTGCAAATGGCTTTTAATTCCGCCAGACATGAAAGTCACAAAACAACACCGTTTGAACTCATGTTTACATACCAGCCCAACACCCCACTCTCTAATCAATGGACGTTAAAAGAGTTACTACCAGACAACCCCAGGAACATTAAGGAAGTCTGGAGTAGAGCTCGTAAAAACCTGAACTTGGCCCACGAGGGAAGCAGGCAAAAATATAACAAAAAACGCTATCCCAATCCCTACAGAGTAGGAGATTTAGTGTTGTGCAGAGCACACACACTCAGCAAGGCGATCGACAAGAGGTCAGCCAAGCTTTCATATCGTTGGAATGGCCCCTGGCAGATCCAGCGATACCTCACGCCAGGCACGGTCGCGTTAGCCGACCCCAGCTCCGGCGAATATCGCGCGCGCGCACACATTTCTCAGTTGAAGAAAGTACACCCCAACCTAAAATGAGGGCACTCTTCACTGTGTTTCTTTATACAAGGAACAGCGTTCCTACTACGGCATGCCATACTCAACCAACGTGTTGATATAAAAAAAAAAACCTAGGTCATAATCATAAGTAAAATAAAAAAATCCATGGTACTAGTTTATAAGAAATTTAGGTTAAGAAGTGTTACACTAAGTTGTCTAGTTTAAAGGGGCGCCCCTAATTCAATAAGTTATCTGTAAGTTTTAGCCTTTATTTAAACACGTAAGAATTGTTAGCCATTGTAAGTAGTTTACTACAGTAGATCCTGGTACAGGGTAAGTTTCTGGAACCCAGGTTTTTGGTGGCTCAAGTGGGCCACCCTGACTCCGTCTTTCAGGGGGGAAGTATGTGCCGTTAATTAGTAATTTCGACACGATATATTTTAAATTTTTATTATGATTTTAAATTTTTTTTGTGTGGAAATTTTATTTGCTCTACTATAGTGTGATTTAACTTTGTTAGTCTGGTGTACTCCTCTGAGTTAAACTTTGTCTCAGTGCTCTGAAGCCCCTTTCCCATCGGCGTATCGGATATTTTGCTGGCATAATCCCTGACTGGCAGACAGCTTACCATTTCCCCCGCCTTCAGTCACGCCTCAAGCCTGTAATATTATTTCTCTTCGTGACCCTAACTGCATAGACAAGCCTGTAGCTTGCAGGCGACCAGTTCTCAGAGACGAGCTGAGATTGGCCTTTTTCATCACGTGTTAGTGTTATGTTCGCTCCTCTGCAGCCACGATGGGACGTAGATTCCCAGCAGCGTTGCATTTTACCCCCCCCCCCCTTCTCAGTTCCAAGTAAGACCAATGACCGGTCGTAACCCCCTGGGCAACAGTGACCCTCCTCAAGGTCTCCGCGCAAAAACGAGTGCGCCAGAACTGATAGCAAGCGCTACCTAGCGACCAAGTCGCGAACTTCTCCGCTAGCCTACCCTCTAGGGCGCCAGAGAGCAGCACCTGCTTTCCCTTGAGTTATATGGACGCCCTGGGCGAGTCGATTGTTTTCAACTCAGACCCCTCCGACAGAGTTCTCTACTGTCGCCCAGTGATGCCAACTTCAAAACTCCTGCCAGAGTTTTTTTTCCGCCCGCATTCGGGCAAGTTCGGAATCTTTCGGCGGCCCAGACCCCCCTCCACCTGTAAGAGCCGGCGGCCACTTTTAATTACGAGACGCGGTTTGCCGCGACACAGATCAACTCGCGTCGCGTCTGCAGACAGATCTACGGCGAGTATCGGCGAATCGGCAGACTCTGCAAGACTTCATCCGACCGCTAACGACTATGTAGTCGCTTTGTATAAGGGATGCTATCCCTCAAGTCTATCCTAGTAAATTAGTCTGTCTGCATAGTTTAATTATTTGCCTTCGAAATTTTTCTCTTTTAATTGTTATCATGAAGAAGTCATCCGCGTCCTGCCGCGCAATTCGCGAGCTCCAGACCCTGGCTGACTCCACGACTGCAGCGTGCTGGGCAACTCCCCTGTTTTGGTGAGTGATAATTCGCGACCCCCCCTTTTTTTTCCCCTTAAATTTTTTTTGGGCATTTTCTGCCCCATAGACTGCCTGTATACAAGTTTTAATCAGTTTTGATTTGGACTTTTGCAGACAGGGTCGATGACAGGGAGAGACTGATTGCTCCCATCTCGTGGCCCTACCCCCCCTCCTGTTCCGTGGGTCACATTAGAAGAAACGTTTCTACTACCCGACGTGATCGTTTGAAGACCCCGGGTGGTAATGTAAATTCAACATTTCCCCCTTACCTAGCTACGAACTATCTTAAGCGGATGACCAACCCACCAGCGACCAGTGTTTTCCTCAAGAACATGTAGAACGAATCGAACTAATTATCAATGTAATCATCGGATCCATCCAATTTTGGGGGTGAAACTCATAATGCAAATGTTTATATTTCAAACTAAGAATGTAAATTGTTTTAAATAATCGCGGGCCGGCCCCCTTTTTTTTTTATCTTTGAAACTTGTTAAAACCTTTTGTATGTAAAGTAATGGAAACAAGATAATTCATCAGGGCAAATAAAACAGGGAAACTATAGATCAAGTTAATCGTGTAGTTTTTATTTATTGATTTTAACGATCCACCAACTTCCTCCTTGCTTGTTACAGGAAGTTCCTAAATTTTGTTTGTTCCCCACCTCGTGTCGCCTCTGGTAAATCAATTTATTTAACTTATTTTTTTTATCCAGCAAGTTTCCAAGGCTCCTTTTAATTAATTCAAAATAATTCAATTTTGAGGCACGAGGGGTGTTACAACACTGGAACATAACACACCATAAAACACTTCCTTGCACTAGAAAAAAAAAACAATATGGAAAACTGTTGAAACAATAGTAAACAACCTATAGAATACAGAACAACAAAACCCAACAAAATACAACAGAAAAACACTAGAAAACAACAAAACAACAGACCCCCAAAATAGTAATTTTAACATAAAAAAACTTAACATGAATACATTACAAAAGAAACCACAACAAAACCAACAGAAAACACTAGAAAACAACAGAGTGCATTACAACAGAAAACAAAAAAATTACAACAGAATACAATGAAAAACCATAGAAAACAACAGACCACAAATAGTAACTTGCAAAATAAAGCAACAAAATCCAACAAATTACATTAAAAAAACACTAAAATACAACAAAAACTTATCTAATGCCTTACAACAGAAACCACCAAAAATCAAAAGAAAACAACAGAAACCAAAATAATGCTTTACACCAGAAATAAAAAAAAAAACAACTGAAAACAATAAAACCCACCGAAAAACCACAGAAACCCTTTGAATGCCTTACAATAGAAACCAACAGACACCACTGAAATACACTGAGAATTACAAACATAAACCAACAGAAAGTAGCCAATTCCCTCATTGAATACAACAGAAAATATTGTTGTTTCCTATTGTATTTCTGTTGTGTATGTTGTTATATTTTGTTGTATTTTCCTTTGTTTTCCGTTGTAAATTTTTGGTAGGGCAAGGTTAGGGCCGGTTTTATGACCTCCGGCTAAAGTTCCGGCTAGAATTTAACCGCAGGCTAGCTGTTATTTCGGTTTTATGACTCCCTGTTAACGTCTACCTTCCAGTTAAATTTCAGGCTAACCTAGTGGGTGGATGAACCGGCCACTAGCTGCTTAACCGGAGGCAAAGCAACAGAAAATAAAATGGCGATGTATCAGGCGAGGTTAGTTGTTGTTAGTGATGATGACTATTTGAGGAATTCTATTGAATATTTGCAGGATGCGATGGAATAATTTATTACTAAATGTAAAATGCTTCGCTTTCGTCAAAGTTTTATTAAAAATTGCATGGCATGAAAGTGTAGTCACGCTTTTCTATTCTCGTCGAGTCGTGTATTATTATTTGACTTTAATTGATCACGAAGTACATAAACGTATGCTATGTATATAAACTTAAATGTTCCTGCTTAAGAATATGTGTAAATATGTGAATTTTAAAATTGCAAAACGAGGGTTATTATTACCGGTAGGTACCTATAAAATGCGTGTTTTCGTGGAAGTTTTATCTGTGAATTTTTATTCGTAATACAGTGGACATATGCCGGGAATGAAATGCACTTCATACGACTTCAGACGTGGTTATAATTCAATGAATACAATTGAATGTGAAAATAAATGTTACCCAATTATCCCTTCCCTATCTTACAAACCATTAGGTACTTATTATCTACCTGCCACGCAAGTGCAAAACGAAAACAGCACTGGAATTATTCTGTTTACCGTATCCAAGTTCATCCCACGGCATGACCCTTTATATGTTGGTCTTGTTTTACATTATACTTGCTGTTTTAATTTAGAATGTTGAAAAATCCTGTACACAACACAAAATACCTAACATATCACGATGCAAACAAATTATGTCAGGTCTTGTAAAAATATATTTCTTTCGTATACATTTTACAATTATAATTATTTCCCCAGTGAATATATCTAGGATCTCTCGACCTACTAAATTAAAACAGCAAGCATCCTTACCACAAACTAATTCCATCAGGATCGGATTAGTTTGGATACGTGATACGAAACTATTAGTACAAAAATGAAACCTACACCAGTGAAATGTAAATCGACAAGTATTTTCCCGAAACGGGGTCTATATTATTTGATTATGAAATAAATTTATGAAAGAAATAAGTGTTCTCTAGCAAAAATATCATCCCTGTTTATTTTTTGGTATAGAATTACTTCGTTAGTTTTGGCTTATATAACCTAACAAAATCATGAGTTCCAATACAAGAGTAAAGTTGAAAACACACGGTTTTGAATCGTAAATTGTAATTTTATGGTTTAATACAAAGCAGGTTTGACGTCAAAGTAGTTTTTGGTTAATTTAATTATATCTGTTGCAAGATAAAGATCGCGGCATATTTCTTTATTGCAGCTGTAAATATTCCGAATCACAATACAAACAAACAGCTGACTAACATTCTACCAAAAAAAATAACTGTCTTGCAACAAAAGTTACCAAATTCTGTTTTATTTCATTACCAACACACCCATTATTACACCACACGCTTCGTCAGGTTCCGGTTAGCCAACCGCAGGCTAAGTATGGGTCATAATACACCCCTCGTTCGTTAACCGGAGGCTAGCCTTACCTGGTGGTTAGCTAACCTGAGGATTTAGCCGGAGGTCATAATATCGGCCCTTAGGGCCCTTAGGGGAAGACCCAGACACCCCTCTCAGGCCCCTCAATATGAGTCTGGCGGACTCGTCGTTCATTATGACCGTCACCGAACCAGACTCAGAGACAGAGGGGATGGAGGAAAAACTGATGGGGGTCCTGACAGGTGAACCAGGATCTTCGGGGTGGTCTGCCATCCCAACCACGAAGATGGGAGGAAAGGGCAGGACATTAGGCCCCAACCGTTCACTCAGCCCCTCACTTTCCAGAAGCGAATCTGGGGAAAACTCCCAACCTAGGAGGATACGGCGGGTACCCACCTACTTACGGGAATTTCAGTGCAATAACCTACCAAAGGCAAGCCACCACACGAACACAGGATCCCGACTCAGTGTCATGAGTTTACTGCCACCCTTCGCGAGACACCCGCACACGATACACACCAGAGGCCAAGACACTTCCTACCCTCCCGTTTCCACGATCAACGAGTGCAACGGCAGATGCGACTAAGAGACATTGACGCGCATAATGGCCTTGTGGGAGGGGGGGGGCATTTGACGTCGACACAGAGGCCACCCTAGCTCCTACAGGCCATTATGGCGCGTCACCGCCTTCTTCTGTGCGCGGGCGTGTGCGGGAGCCAGTGGTGCCACCTTCAATAAACCAGTGTCCCTCCGACGTAGTTTTTTATGTATATTTTCTTTTCTTTCAGCAGGACATAATTTTTATTGTAAAAACTATAATATCATCCATCATGTATAATTTAAATTAGAAGGGTAAATAACATGTATTTTAATATGCACGGGGTGAACAAGTCGCGGGTTCCCGTCCACGAGGATGTCAGGTGCTGCACGAGACGCGCGCGGGGAGGGGGTCGGCGCGAGCAGAGGAGGCAGTCGCGTCTGGAGAACCGCGGTGCAGAGACGTGTCGGCCGCGAGCTCTCGCCAAGACGAGTGAAACGGGTGAGCATAGAGGCCTCCGGGCTTAACGACAGTGACGCGGGGAATAGATCGGCAACAGTCTTCGAGTCGTGTCAGGCAGTTCGGAACTATGGAGATTAGTATGTCAACTATTGCCAAGGGGTCTCCTTATTGTAGATAGTTTAGTTTTCTTTTTATTAGCGTTTCATAATTTTTTCCTTACCTCTCGTATGTATGTATATATATATATCTTTATTCGCTTGTATAGTCGTGCATTGCCTAGGATAAAATAGTACTATTGTGTCATGGACGAGACCTCGCCATATTAATGGGACAATTCAGAAGCTGTGTTCGCAGATAGTGCTTGCCTGAAGTCGCTATAGGACAGGAAATCAAAGCCCTGCCGGTTTGGGGACAAACGCCATCGGTTAGCGCCGCGACGCCGGCGCCTACTACTTCCCATAGGCGGCCGTGTAAGGGGAAATTCTCGTGTAGTCAGGCCTCACCTAAGAACGGTTGTAGGCGGGAACTGCGATAGCCCCGTGCCGGTGCAAATAGTGGCCAATAAAAAGAGTGAGTGTCACGAAACCCTATGTAGTTTCATTATTAGCAGGCTAGATCCTCTTAACTGCCACGCGGCCCGAAACCCACCGCCACCTGAGCTAGCCCAAAAACCTACACAACCATGAAGTGGATCAGCCCGCTCGGCGAGAAGTGGCCCCCAACTAGGTGGCAACGCATTCTCAAACTTTCAAATTTTCAAAACTTTCAAATTTTTCAAAACTTTCAAACTTTCGACATTTTGTCTCAAAGGACGTAATTTGGCAAAGTGCGGGTTGCCAAGAACACGGACAAAGTGGGCGGAAAGGACATCACGGACATTATACGGACTGGAGTAGCGTGCGACGTAGCGCGAGTTGCGTCACGCGAACGGCGCGGGAGCTGCCTGACGCGGCGGAGCGGCGAAAGCAGGCGGAAGGAGCGGCGCGGGAAAGAGATAAGGAGACACATCCACGCCGGGATCAGGTTCACGCAGGAGAGAGATAAGGTGGCGCGACCCACGCCGGGCTCGAATTCGCGCGGTATCGCGCTGCGGCTTATCGCGCGCCGAGAGGCGAGTTCGCCGACCGAGCCGATTAGGATCGGATAACCAAGTGAAGCCGTGTGACGACCGGAAAAATGGAGGGACCAGATGAGACAAAGGCGAGGGTGATGGACACGTGCGTGGGGTGTGGACTTTTGTTCAGGGGGAGACACGGACAGGACCTTTCATGCGAATGCCCATGGGGACTAGCGGACGTGAATAGTAGCGGGGAGAGTAATGACAGACAATCGGGGAGTCATTTACCGGGTCACCGGGACGAGGGCGTTAGATAGCCCATAGGTCATGGTCATCCGAGTACAGTGATGCGAGTGGTCGAGGTGGCTAGCCCATTACCGGAGTTTGCGGGAGAACCGCACGAAGATCCGAGTGCGTTTGTAGCCGCGTGTGTGGACAGGCTTAGGGGAGTGCCACAAAGGGACTGGGTGACGAGAGTGTGTGGCCAGTTACGGGGCCGGGGCCGGGCGGCGAAATGGTGGACGGACACGGGGGACTATCTATCCGAGTGGGGAGAATTCGAGCGAGCACTAGAGAGGCGGTTCAACGGACCACTGGCACGAGCCGAGTGTCAGCGACAACTTTACAGTGTACCACAGGCCGCAGGGGAGAGCGCCGAATCATTTATCTATAGGAAGGTGCGGTTGCACCGGCGAGTGGGGCCGGAGAGAACAGTGAGCGAGGTCATGCCCGTAATATGCGAACAGTTGTTGCCGTCGCTACGCCCTTTTCTGCGACGGGCAGTGGACCTAGAGGTATCCGAGTTCGTGGAGCTGGCCCGGGAGACTGAAATGGACTTGGCAGCAAGTAGGAGGGAACTCTGGGCAAGAGAGTCACGACGGGAGCCGAGGATGACACCAGTGATGTCACAAGAGACTGTGGCACCCGAGGACGCAATGACATTGGTCCGATACAGGGGCGGGGCCACACCTCAAGGGCAGAGGACGACAGGGGGACCCATGCGGGAGACCAAAACACGTTCAGAGGAGCGGAGTACGAATCAGCGGACGAGTGACAACCATCCACCCAGGTGTCAGTATTGCCGCAGCCCGGAGTATCACTGGCACGCGGAGTGTCCAACCAAGGCGGAGTTGTGGAGGAAGATGGAAAGGGAAGGACGCCATCCGGTAAACGGACAATAGGGGGCAGGGACAGAGTCGGCCACTGCCTCCTAGATACAAACCCGGACAACATGACAGAAAAGACCTCACCGAGCCCGAGGACGAGTCAGCCCAACGACGCCCGCCATGACACCAGCCACATGGACGAGAGGAACACAGGGACGTCGCCCGCCAAAAGTGACAGCCCCACTGGGCAGCTCGGAAGAGACACGAGGGACCACGGGAACCGCAGCACGGACGCCACAGCAGATGGGGGAGCCAGTAGCAGTCCAACAGTCGGGGACAGGTCACCACCAGAGGAGCAGGGGGCTCCTCCGGCACAGCTGGGACAGCTGGGCGCGGACCAGGCAGCGCTGCTCCGGGTGCCAGTGCTCCTGGTGGACACGGCGGCGACCCACTTCTTTGTCGCCGCCCACCTGGTGCCGGACGAGGACTTGGAGCCACACGAGGATGAGGTGCAACTGGCAACGGAGGGGACAAGCGCGTCCACGTCTGGACGCGCACAGGTAACCATCGGTGTTCGTGAATTATCCAGTCGGACTAGCGCCCTGGTGATGCGTGGACTGCGGGAGGAGTTGATCCTGGGCCTGCCTTGGCTGGTCCAGGAGGACGCCGCCATTGACATCAAGGACAGTAAGTTGCACGTGGGCCGTCAGGGGCGCCGAACGCTGTACGGGGTGGGCCGGGCGGGCCCTGTTCCTCCCTCACCACTGGTCCAGCTGGCAGACCTCACTCACGACGTGCCACCAAATTACACAGGGTTGTTCGAGGGCGTGTTGTCACAGCAGCCGTTAGTGTTCGCGGCCACAGACATGCTGCGGCGGACAACGGTGACGGAACATGCCATCCCTACAAAGCCACACAGTCCCAAATACGTAAAGCCGCGTGAGTTTGGACTCAAAGACCGTCAGGTAGTGCAGGAACAGATAACCGAAATGCTCCGGAACGGAGTAATAGAAGCTAGTGAATCTCCGTACAATAGCCAAATCGTCATGGCTAAGAAGAAGGACGGGACCTTGAGGTTCTGTGTGAACTTCAAACCCGTAAACTCTGTCACCATACCCGCCCCACCACCACTGATAAACATTGCAGACGCGTTGGCAGGCTTGGGAGACGCCCGTATATTTACGTCACTTGATCTAAGGTCCGGGTATTGGCAAGTCCCCGTCAGGCAGGAAGACCGTCCTAAGACCGCGTTCACGGCCCCGGACGGACGCAGGTTTCAGTTCCGAGCCATGCCGTTCGGGCTGATGGACGCCCCCTCGACGTTCCAGGCCATGATGGTCCGCGTCCTGGATGGGTTCGTGGGCGACTTCATCACGGCCTATCTGGACGACGTGATCGTCTGGTCACGGACGTGGGAGGACCATGCGAATCACCTGGCATTGGTCCTCGAACGGCTGGCCAGACACGTGCTGACCTGCGCCCCGCACAAGTGCCATATCGGGGCAACGGAGATCAGATTCCTGGGACATGTCATCAGTGAGAAGGGGTGCCGCCCTCTCCCGGAGCACCTGGACCTGATCGCGTCCAAGGCGGCTCCACGGACGAGAAAACAGCTGCAAAGACTCATGGGGCTCCTGAACTGGCTGCGGTCCTTCATACCGGACTTCGCAGCGGTGACGGCCCCCATGACGGACTTGCTATCCCCCAAAACAAAATACAGGTGGACCGCGGAGGCTGACCGCGCCCTGGCTGCTGTCAAGCGCTTGTTCAAGGACAGTCACACCCTCGCACGGCTGGTGCCGGGCGAACCCCTGTACCTTCAAATGGACGCGAGTCAAGTAGGTATGGGGGCCATGTTGTACCAGGTCGGACCCAATGGCGAGCGACGCGTGATGGAGTATTCCAGCACCAAATTCGGGCCGGCTGCCCAGAACTACGATGTGAATGAACAGGAGTGCGTGGCAGTGGTGTGGGCTGTCAAGCGATACCAACACCATCTGGAAGGGCGGGAGTTTACTCTTAGGACGGACAATCAGTGCTTAAAATGGTTGAACTCGATGCAAGGGAGGAAGAGTAAATTTACCCGGTGGGCTGTGACCCTTCATAACTTTGCATTCACAGTGGAACACGTGCCAGGGAGGACTAACCAACTTGCCGATGAACTGTCACGACATCCTAACCCAGAGAACGTCTTTGAGGACGAGGGCACGTGGGACGATCTGCTTCCTCCGTCAGGGCGGGCACCCGTCACGGGAGACCATGTGGGGCCCGCGGCATTGTACGCGGTAACACAGGAGGAACCAGTCACTGAACCCGAGGCAGTGGACACTCTCTCCCAGCTGATTAGCGCCGTGCAGCGGGTTCAGCGGGGGGACGACGTCTCGAAGGCCGCCGTGGAGGCGTGCGGGAACCAGGTGGTACCGGACCAGCGCTGCGTGGACGGGGTCCTGCAGAAGCGGGTGCCGGGAGGTGGGGACGCTTGGCGGACTCACGCCCCGAAGGGGGCCCGCGCGGCCATACTGGGTTATTTCCATGACCACCAGCTAGCAGGCCACCCCGGGGCCGAACAAACCGCGGAGGCAATCAGGGTCTCCTTCCACTGGCCCGGCATGGGACACGATGTCCGGGAATACGTCCGATGCTGCCACACTTGCCAGCAGCGCAAGGCCTGGAGGACAGACGGCGAGGAGCAACAGCGACCTCGCCGCCCGCAGCACCCATTCCACACACTAGCTCTAGATATCATGGGGCCCTATCCCCACAGCAGTAAAGGCAAGCGCTTCCTTGTAGTACTAACAGACCTGTTCACCAGATGGGTCGAGGCCTATCCGGTCTCCAACGTCCGGTCGGGAACGTTGATAGCGCTGATCGACGGAGAGGTAGCCCCTCGTTTCGGGTACCCAGCGGTACTCCTATCGGACAACGGATGTCAGTTCACGGAAGCCCGCTGGAAACAGGCCTGCAGAAGGTGGGGGGTGAGCCACCACACGACGCCGACGTATCACCCGAGGGCCAACCCAACCGAGAGACGGAACCAAGAGATAAAGACTCAGCTCCGTCTCCGGTTGGGAGAGGACCATTCAAAATGGGATACCCATTTGCCGAACCTCTTATACTGTCTGAGGCGTCGTACGAGTGCCGCCACGGGCTACTCGCCGGCGGAGCTGGTCATGGGGCGGAACCTGGCGCTGCCAGGAGAATGCCGGGTAGAGGCGGCAGCCACAGAAGCCGGGTGGGGCGAATGTCTCAATACCGAGCTGACCAGAATGCAGGAGAGGGCTAGGCGGAGACAGGAGGCATATCTACAGCAGACGACACCACAGTCCACTAGACCTCCCCCGACTCTGAACCCCGGGGACCAAGTGTACGTCCGACAGCATCCTCTGTCGTCAAGGGCAAAGAACTTTTGTGCAGGTCTAGCCCCGAAATGGGCGGGCCCCAGGACTGTTCTGCGACGGGCGGGGGCCACATCGTACTTAATACGTACACCAAGCGGGAGGCCCGCAAAAATTCACAGAGACCAACTGCGCCTAGCCGCGGGAGAGAGACAAGCTCCAAGGGACACGGACAGGGGAGAGGGACCTGCCTCTACACCAGTCACCGACGCAAACCAAGCCAGCCGTGACATGGACGGAAGGTGGGACGAGGACATGGCGGGACAGAAAGAACGAGGAGACGTGACAGAGACGCGACCGGCAGCCGACACAGGGGCAGCCATGAAAGGAACGGAGACGGGAGGGACAGAAGAGAGCGTAATGGAACCAGCCAGGACATTTGGGGAACCAGACGAAACGACCGCCGACACAAACGTGATCCAGTTCATCACGGAACCGGACACGGACGGGGAGCACGAGGAGGGGGAAGACCCAGACTACCCTCTCTGGCCCCTCAATATTAGTCTGGCGGACTCGTCGTTCATTATGACCGTCACCGAACCAGACTCAGAGACAGAACGGGGGGACACAGAGGGGATGGAGGAAAAACTGATGGGGGTCCTGACAGGTGAACCAGGATCTTCGGGGTGGTCTGCCATCCCAACCACAAAGATGGGGGGAAAGGGCAGGACATTAGGCCCCAACCGTTCACTCAGCCCCTCACTTTCCAGAAGCGAATCTGGGGAAAACTCCCAACCTAGGAGGATACGGCGGGTACCCACCTACTTACGGGAATTTCAGCAATAACCTACCAAAGGCAAGCCACCACACGAACACAGGATCCCGACTCAGTGTCATGAGTTTACTGCCACCCTTCGCGAGACACCCGCACACGATACACACCAGAGGCCAAGACACTTCCTACCCTCCCGTTTCCACGATCAACGAGTGCAACGGCAGATGCGACTAAGAGACGTTGACGCGCATAATGGCCTTGTGGGAGGGGGGGGGGGCATTTGACGTCGACCCAGAGGCCACCCTAGCTCCTACAGGCCATTATGGCGCGTCACCGCCTTCTTCTGTGCGCGGGCGTGTGCGGGAGCCAGTGGTGCCACCTTCAATAAACCAGTGTCCCTCCGACGTAGTTTTTTATGTATATTTTCTTTTCTTTCAGCAGGACATAATTTTTATTGTAAAAACTATAATATCATCCATCATGTATAATTTAAATTAGAAGGGTAAATAACATGTATTTTAATATGCACGGGGTGAACAAGTCGCGGGTTCCCGTCCACGAGGACGTCAGGTGCTGCACGAGACGCGCGCGAGGAGGGGGTCGGCGCGAGCAGAGGAGGCAGTCGCGTCTGGAGAACCGCGGTGCAGAGACGTGTCGGCCGCGAGCTCTCGCCAAGACGAGTGAAACGGGTGAGCATAGAGGCCTCCGGGCTTAACGACAGTGACGCGGGGAATAGATCGGCAACAGTCTTCGAGTCGTGTCAGGCAGTTCGGAACTATGGAGATTAGTATGTCAACTATTGCCAAGGGGTCTCCTTATTGTAGATAGTTTAGTTTTCTTTTTATTAGCGTTTAATAATCTTTTCCTTTCCTCTCGTATGTATATATATATATATATATATATATATATATATATATATATATATATATATATATATATATATCTTTATTCGCTTGTATAGTCGTGCATTGCCTAGGATAAAATAGTACTATTGTGTCATGGACGAGACCTCGCCATATTAATGGGACAATTCAGAAGCTGTGTTCGCAGATAGTGCTTGCCTGAAGTCGCTATAGGACAGGAAATCAAAGCCCTGCCGGTTTGGGGACAAACGCCATCGGTTAGCGCCGCGACGCCGGCGCCTACTACTTCCCATAGGCGGCCGTGTAAGGGGAAATTCTCGTGTAGTCAGGCCTCACCTAAGAACGGTCGTAGGCGGGAACTGCGATAGCCCCGTGCCGGTGCAAATAGTGGCCAATAAAAAGAGTGAGTGTCACGAAACCCTATGTAGTTTCATTATTAGCAGGCTAGATCCTCTTAACTGCCACGCGGCCCGAAACCCACCGCCACCTGAGCTAGCCCAAAAACCTACACAACCACGAAGGGGATCAGCCCGCTCGGCGAGAGTGTTTGGTTGCAAGTTTGTGTTTTATTATTGTGTGAGTTTTCGGGTTGGTTTCCATCTCTTCAAGCTGCCAGCAAAGATAACAAATAATAGCTGAAAGGTATGAGTATGTGAAGTAGGTTTCATTGTTTAATATTCACCAATGTTACACATTATCTATTTTCCAATTGGATACAACCAAAACATTATGTTTAAGTGTTTTATCTTTTGTTTTAAAACTTGAAATCTGCATAGCTGCCGAGTACATGTTGAGAATAACTTCATACGCCTCCTACAACACAATTCAGACAAGGAAATTGATACGAATGACGAAAGAGCAATCAATAGTTGCCTTTGTTCCATTCAAGATATTGTGTTTTCGATTGGGGACAACTCCGTAGTGAATATGGCCTTCCTGTTCCCTAAATTCTACCCGATCAACCACGCCTCAATCGCGAATATGTTGCTGAGACTATCTACAATACTGCAGCATTGACCACCACAGTAAATGACCAGTGTGGTCGTTTCAATCTAGAACAAATTGATATATTTCAAACAGTCATACGAAATGTACTTCATAATGAAGGGAAGCTATTTTTCTTGGACGCCCCCGGTGGTACTGGAAAAACCTTCGTGACAACAGCAATTCTCGCTGAGATCAGGCGACAAGGTAAGATTGCTCTGGCAGTGGCTTAATCAGGATTTGCAGCTACTTTACTCCCTGGTGGAAAAACAGTTCATGCTATGTTAAAAATTCCAATCGATTTAGACACTAATGAATCACCAACATGTTCGATAACAAGAAATTGTGATATGGCAAAAGTGTTACAAGATTGCTCGCTAATTGTTTGGGATGAATGCACGATGGCGAAAAAAAGCAGTTGAAGCTGCGGACAGGACACTACGGGACATTAGGCGCGATGAAATGCCAATGGGGAATGTCACACTACTCTCTTCTGGAGATTTTCCACTAACTCTACCAGTTGTAAGTCGAGGGACTAGAGCCGATGAAATCAAAGCATCACTGAAGAATTCTTACCTCTGGCCTCGAATAAAAAAACTGCAATTAACAATTAACATGAGAGCACAGCTGGGTGGTAATTTTCATGTGCAAGAATTTTCCGGTATTCTATTAAAAGTTGGTTCAGGTGCCCTCCCTTAGCAACACGGTCAGGTGACGCTTCCAGAAATACTTGGCAGAGTCGTATCTTCAGAAGACGAACTCATACGTTCGGTATTCGGGGATCTGTCAAACATACAACATCAGGAACATACGTGGTTATGTGAACGTGCCATACTCATTCCAAGAAATGACCAAGCTGCTGCAATCAATGAAAAAATTTTAAACGAATTGAATGGGGCTGATTTGGTTTACACATCGTTTAACATCGTCCTTAATCAGGACGATGCCAGTAATTATCCAGTTGAGTTTTTGAGTTCTCTCACTGCAAGTGGTCTTCCTGATCACAAAATTGTTCTCAAAGTCGGTGTTCCAATAATGCTTCTGAGGAACCTTACTCCCCCAAAATTGTGCAATGGAACCCGACTTAAAGTAACTGCTCTACAACGAAATATAATCGAAGCTGAGATTCTTACTGGATGTGGCTCAGGTGAAACTGTTTTCATACCACGCATACCGATCATCCCGAATAACTTCCCTTTCGGGTTCAAGCACACAAAGTTTCCAATAGCAGTTTGTTTCGCGATGACAATAAAAAAGTCTCAGGGTCAGAGCCTTAAGGCAGCTGGTGTAGACTTAATATCTGATTGTTTTTCTCAGATGTATGTGGCTTGCTAGCGGGTCAGTAATGCAGACAATCTTTACATTCTAGCTCAAGACGGGAAAACAGTAAATGTGGTTTACAAAGAAATTTTATGAAGTGTCTTCCCGACATTACATTTGAAAGTAGAAACATATTTACCCAAAAATTTAGGTAGTAACATATTTTTATTGCAAAGACTAAAATAGAGGTGAGAAAAATTATCATTTGTGAACATAAGAAAACTACTACAACTGTATCAACTGTTATGTTATAATGTTTAAATTTCTAAATGGTGCAAGATAATACAAAATTCCATGCGGAAAAAG
Source organism: Bacillus rossius redtenbacheri (assembly GCF_032445375.1). NCBI lineage: Eukaryota > Metazoa > Arthropoda > Insecta > Phasmatodea > Bacillidae > Bacillus > Bacillus rossius. The sequence continues at coordinate 4,915,328 of NW_026962010.1, read as the reverse complement.
TCGTGGGCAGCAGCTACGTATGGTTATAGATAGGTATAGGGCTATGCATACTGATTTTTCATATGCTGCATTGATGCGAACATGTAAGAATAATCTACCTATCCTACTATAGTAAAATAGTAGTTCTGTTTCTGTCTGTTTGTACGCGGTGTTCTACACAACTACTATACGAATTTTAATGGGGTCTTGCGTATAACAGTCATTACTTAATTATTTGCCTTCAATGCAGTTACCTTATTTCACGTCCAGCGAAGCGGGCAGGTTCGGCTAGTTAATAATACAACTGGAGAAGCGAAGTTTTGGACTCGAAATTTGTGCTTTGCATCCAATGGGAAAAATAGGTATAAGGAATTGCTGTAGAATATGTATAACTTGGTTTTGGGATTGCAGTGTGACAGAATATTCAAAACCAGTTTACCTTGGTTTTAGGTTCAACTTAACCTATACCATTATTATTTAAGTATTTCACCAGTAAAAAAAATGTGTATTTTTGGAATGGGTCTTAAACGCACAAAAATTATAATGCTGGGTTCACAATTGAAAAAATAACAGTAACAGTAAGAGTAGGTCGTGTGCATAGGATATGAACGCCATGTTTCCTAACCTAACGATTCACAATAGCAGAAAGTTGGTCGTGTGCATGGGAGCGAGGTCGTGCGCATAGGAGTGAAATGAATATATTTTATTTCGGTCGCGTACGCATGGCACAACAGCCAATGGGAGAAGAGCAGGGTGCTTTTTTGGCGGGACTAGAAATATTTTTATATTTATTAACCATATTGTGGTAAGAAAATTACGAGATAATAATAGTATTATCGTTATTTTGAAAGTTAATATGTTTATTTACTAACACTGCTAACAGATGTCGCATAGTTCGCGAAATTTCATTGGCTGAAATTAACAGTAAGAATTCAATTGTGAACCGATTTCGCAGTTCGCACAGGTCGTTTGCACAGGTCGTGTGCATGGCTTGCTATGCACTCGCTTAATTTTTTTAATTGTGAACCCAGCCTAAAGCTGCCAAAAAATTTGAAGGACTGGACCACGACTGATACAAGGCGATAAGTGAAAACGATAAAACTTGTGCTGTAAAAAAACTTAAAGATTAGAAAACACTTCAACTTGTTTTTTAGCCACTTAATAAGATTCCAACTAAGATTGATGAAAGTATTTTTCCACTGTGTAAAACTAAAAACTCATTTATTCGGCGCAAAATACATCTTACTAGCGATGGATTTCAATTATCAGTTTTTACGCTAGTCATAAAATAATTTTTAACTTTTGAAAAATAATGGAGGACCCGGATTCGAATTGTGGAATAGTTATGTAAAACAGGCAATCCCAATTTATTTCTCAATTCCACTAATTTTTTTTGTTGTACATTATTATTTGCTGTTGTTGCTATTCAAAACTACATACATATATAGTAGAAAAAACTACCTTTAATACTGCATTAGTGAAATCACATAATTTATGGATACTAATAAAACAATAAATAGTTTCATGATTCGCATTTAAATACACCTTGAGCTGAATAAGTAAAATTGCACTTACATCAGGGCATTTCATAACCTACTATAGATGATAGAATAAAGTGGAATGCTTATGCGTTCATAAGATACATTTCTATAAATTAATCAAAATCGGTTTAATAGTAAAGATGTAAATGAGTACCAAACATCCAGAGAGCCAAAACTTTCACATTATAGTAGGATGTTTTAATCCACTGTATTCAATATATTATTGCCGCTCGATTATGTCAAGTAATATAATTTTTTTATTATAAGAAAAAACTACCCCTAATTGAAAAATACACATTCCATAACTCTTCCTCTATGTAATTTATTCTCCGTTTCTTACCTTCCCTTTAATAGTTTCTGTGATGTGAATATTTATGTATAAAACAAACTCACCCAATTTTTCCACCATTAGGGTTGTAACTATGGAACATGGTAAAGATAAGTTGTAGTTTTAGAATGATCACTATTAATGCCACGACATTTAACATTCTCTAATTTAGATTCGGATGCATGGTTTTAATTATGAAACCTAAATTAACCCCAATTTTACCCTCTTGATGGTGAAAAAGATTTGGAAGAAGCTGTGTGCATTATTTTCGTGCGTAATAATTTCTCATCCCTATTATTATTATATTGTTCGGGGGGGGGGGGGGGAATCGGTTGGCTTTACGGTGGATTGTTAGAGGGCGCCACCACGTGGTACGGCACGTGGACCCGGTGAGACTCCTAACTCAGGGCGTGACGTCGCCCATGTGAGACGTGATATTCCCCCTTGAAAACGTCTAGCACTAATTCCAGCCCGCTCTCAGCGTCGGGCACGCTTTCCCCTACGAAGTGGGCTCTCAGGCGTCCCACACGCCGTCACTCTCCACGTGGTCACACAGATAGAAAATAAAAGAATAATACATTAAATTCGCACGCCTGATTTATTCCGCTAATTCCGCTCACACACGTACACGGTTGAAACAGTACAAAAATACCCGCGGCACGAATCGGTCTATAGGTGATGCGCCACCACGTGGTCACACATTGAATTACGTTGTACAAGATAAAAGACCGAGACTGGTCGTAAATTAATTAATAAAACAGTCCCCCGACCGAGAGCTGCTCCGAGGACTAAAAGAAAGTGATTGAGATGAAATTAAAGTTAACATAATTACTTAACAGAGAATACAAGCGGTGAGGTCCCCGGAGTGCTGACGCGTCTGCTCTCGGTCGTTGATGGCGGAAGACTAGGGTGAGATCATGGCTCGCTCGACTAACATGGCGTCCTACCGCCCAAACAATTGCCATTAAAAGATATTAGCGAATTCGTGCCACGGGAAACTAAATTAACATGACAAGAAAGCATTGAAAATTATGTAACAATTTTTGAATAAATTGAAAAGATTGTACAAATTATTATTACTAAGATTTAAATTTAAATATTGTCTGGCTTCGGGTTTCCTTGGGAATGTCCGGAAACACTATGATATTTTAATACATTAGTTAAAAAATAAAAGTACATAAAACCCTCCCGGCCGATCTGCCGTCACGTTGCACTTAGGGAATATAAAAACAAACAACACAATTATATATATTTATGTTTTTAGGGGTGCGGCGCACTGGCTCGACAGCGCCCTCTTGCCGGGCGAGCACACACGCACGCACACGTACGCACGGGTAGGCGGGAGGTTTGAATAGAGGGTGGTTGTGGGAGGAGAGGGGTGGTGACGGCGTGAGGCACATCGGGCTTAGGGAGGGCGTAGCCCCGGCCGACGTCAATATATATCTTATAAAAACTAATTTAACCACTTTCTACCACCTGCTCTGTCAAATATAAAAATAATAAACACAATGTAGCTCTATTAAGCAGTTAACTAATGCTAGCTTTCGAACCTTTTTTTTTATAATTTTCGGTGGTATGAATATTATTGTTTATAACACCAACCTTATTCCATTTTCACGAATTTGGGTTCATATGGGAAAATTATAAAACGTCGTTAATCGTTATAATATTGTTATTATTCATATACAAAGTTTAAATCCCAACTCAATTACCCTCGGATACACAGTTATTTGTTATAATAACAGACTTAACCCTCTTTCATCCTCTTAGATGCGGGTTTACAAAAAGTGGTATAAAGGTTTTGATAGGTTTTGTATGTTTACTATTCATAACCAATATGTTATTTCCAGCTTGTTTAGCTTCAAATATATGATTCATTATTATAAAAACCAACTTAAACATTTTTACCTCATCTACGGCCGTATTCAAAATATGGAAGTGATATATACCGTAACTCTTTATGTATATAATGACCAATATCGTAAATTTCACTGTATATTAAAGCAGGGGTGCAACAACTAAATTTACAAAAAGAGGGGGGGGGGGGGAAATATACCTGTTTATGAAGAATCATCGATCCCCCCTATTGAAGCGGGGGGCCCGGGGGTCTTCCCCCGGGAAAATTTGTATTTCAAGGTGGAAAATGGTGCTATTTAAGCAGTTTTATTATCTAAAAATTGATTACACAGCACTTTCTTTGCCCCCGTTTGCCCCCACTTCAAGGTTTCAGAGGGGGGGGGCAAAATACCCTTGCCCCCCTGTTGTTGCACCCCTGTATTAAAGCATAGCTCGTGTTCACCCCCACTAGAGGTAAGATTGCCAGTACATGTGCTACTTATATTTCAAATTTTATTTAAATAAATCTAGAAGTAAATATGTGATTGAGTAACAAACATCCATCCTTTCAAATTTAAGTATATATTATTCAAAAGAGTGTTAATGAATTTAGATTTATGCTCCAACAAAAACGTTGAAAAAGTTGAGAAGTGAAAGAGCCACTAATAAGGATGATTTACAGCTGTTACTGATGTAAGACAGTTTTAGGAAACTCCTTGGGTAATCAGTGGGAAGATGAACATGTCACGATTTAAATTAAGCTGGTGGGAGTAGTATAATTAGTCGTGCTCACTTGCAACAATTGTACGATTTATACAAGTTACGGCTCTCTTAAACTAATGTATCAAACAAATATATCAAAATTGTTTCCCTTTGAAATACTGTTAATGCAAGCGCAATTTTTTTAAATTAACATTTATTACTAGTTAGGTATTACCAAATTAATTCATTACTTTTTTTGCATTGGGGCTAGAGATGAGATTTTAATTGAGTTTTAACCAGTATATCTACGCAAATTCACAAGTACTATTGAAAAAAAAAAAACGAGCATGGAATTATTTTAATTTTAGAATGGCACACTGGATACTACTGTTACTAATACTGTCAAGGTGTTGTATGACTTGGAGCGCAGTCGACGGTACTGGATGCCTACCTGCTCGCATGTGAAAATGGCCAAGCCATGAAGATGTATACGTTCAATCGTGGAGAGATGAACTAATTTTTTTCTTTTAAATTGTTGTAAAGAAAGCTAGCATGATCGGCTGGCATATTGTCCAGAATGCGTGCCAATTCCCGAGTTGATTAGATCTTTGCAAAAGCCTTTGCCTGCTACTATTACAATACAATCAGGAAAGTAACTAAACTAGTTTCCACACGGGGCGTGTAAATCCTTTTTTCTTCTTCTTCTCAAATCAACCAAACCAAAACCTTTCTCGACAACACCCCATATCGCCACCACAATATTCCAAATATAATTTATATTCAACTTAGATGGTAAATAATTATTATTATTGGCAGTAATTTCATTTTTTATACACCACAAGTTGGAAATTACGCGAAAAATAAAAGTTTAAATTTTTTTTGACGATATACACGTAGGTATCATTCAATATAAATAATTCAGTTCATCTGATGACTTCCAACATCTATTTTGAGTTCTAACACTACGATATTAAAGTAAATATCTATAGAAAAAATGACTCTGCCAGTTTAGCGCCTTCTCCGCAGTTACTTCACTGAATACAGCTCATGGAACACTGCTGAGGTCGTGTGTGAATAAGCAACTGCTCTGAGCAGGAAGCAGGACCTGCCCCAACGCGCGAATTGCGATCCCACACAACACGGATTGTTTCGTACACACACAACTGAATATTTGTAACGACACAGAAACAATGCGGAAATGTGTCTAAACACCTGCGCTGTACGAGTCGAACCTCGAATGATTGTCACCAGGAAGAGCTCTTTGGTGGGCCCAAATGATCATTCTGGGGGTCTACTTAGGCCGATATTCCAAGACACACAATAAGGGTTGAATATGCTACACCTGTTTCCTACCCGTATTCCTAGTGCACCATACAACGTGGCCAGTTCCTTATTTTTAGGGAAAGGGTTTCTTATATAGTCACTTCTATACGTACTATACAAAACTATCCTTGAATTCTTTTTGTACAATTTAATAGTCATAACGACAAATTATTGCAACTTTAAAAGTATTTGAGAAAATTAAAATTACACTATTTATTTCGCGCGATAGTGCTGCTATTTGTAGGACTTAAGCCACGTCCAGACCTTGCGATTTTTCATGCAACTTGCGCTGTGCGCTATTGCCTCTAGCGCATGCAATATTGCACGATGAAAATGCAAGATGCGCATGAGTAAAGACGCAATGCTCGCTCCTGTCTACACGCTGCGCTGGATGCAAGGTGCGCAGTTGAAATAATGTCCATCGATAGTGCGGTGGTTGCTGCAGTTTCTGCTGCAGTTTGTGTCTCGTTCAAGAAGAAGAAGACTATGGCAAACAGAGTTCTTTAAAAGCAGACAAAATAACATGTTGCGAGAGCTTCAATGGGACGGAGAAGTGCTGTTTAGTAACTTTACGCGAATGTCGCGACAGGATTTTGACATAACGATGTTTGATGTAATGATGTTAAATACAATACACTATATATGAAAAGGAAGTAGAGATACAAAATATAAGAATACCGGGATGCATTCAATACATTTATGAACATATTACTCAGACACAAACACATTGCTACCACTGCTGTTGCCGAAACCATAAACTGCTTCATCATGATTAGGCACACGCAGCTTTATATATTGCTCTGACGATGAAGAACCCGTGGAACTTGTGCTTGGCAGGTAATTTAGTGGTTGGAATGGAGAGACGACTGATTGAACAACATCCTGTGACTCGATCTCAAAGAGAATGTTAGTGATACGGTTGTGAGCAATGTTTTGTAATCGAGTAGATGGTAGGTTCCGTATATTGTGAGCAACAAATTCTGCAAAGGAAGCATGCACATAGTTTATTTTCATGTTTGTACACACACTTTTCATGATCTTGAATGCTTCTTCCTCTATGGTCACCGTACTCTTTCGTTTGTTCATTTGGAACTCATAGTGTTGACAACTTTACACGTTCCTTCTATCGGAGATTTTAGATGAGAAGTAAGAAGCACATCGTCCTCTGCATTCGTTTCTTCGTTTACTTCCGAAACCTAGTATAAACACAACACATTCATGCAGAAATTTGCTACTGTGTATAGTGTTAACTAGTATTACTAACAGATACGCAATATGTGTACGTTTATAGCATAAATAGTATAAATTTATTTCAGATGCCATCAAGTGAAGAAGAGTGGAATGAAATTGCGAGTACCTTGGAAGCAAAATGGAACCATCCTAACTGCTGTGGTGCTGTTGACGGAAAACACGTTGTGATACAGTGTCCAGAAGGTAGTGCAACCGACTACTACAACTACAAAGGATGTTATAGTATAGTACTGTTAGGAGTTGTGGATGCAGACTACAACTTTATATATTGTAATGTAGGATGCCAAGGGAAAATTTCAGACGATGGCGTGTTCAAGCATTCGGAATTCACAAATTAATTACCGACTGTCTAGGGCACGCCGTACTGTTGAGAATGCTTTCGGTTTGCTGCCACCAGTTTTCAGAATTTTTAGGAAACCAATAGAAATGAAAATTATTTCAAATGTTGCAGACGTTGTACTTTGCTGTGTGTTTCTGCATAATTTTCTGCGAAAACAGAAGTCTTCCCGGACGTTGTATGTGCGATTCGGATCCCTGGATAGTGAGGATGCTAGTACCAGCAATGTTGTTGATGGTTTGTGGAGGCAAACAGTGGCATCTGATGCCGGTATTTTGCCCCTGCAGGCTTGGGCACGTAAGCCTTCTTCGAGGGCTCATGACATCAGGAACGAATTTCGTGAATACTTTATGTCAAGAGTGGGGTCTGTTCCTTGGCAACACCAGTATTTGTAATCGTTCCAAAGTAATTGTGTCGTTTCCAGTCATGATGTGTAATGTTTCAGCAGATTGTCTTGGATTCATGTTTTCATCCATAGTGATATACGTATAAACATTCTTTCAACAAAGAACAGAAATGAGACTAGAAGTTAATGATATATCAGAATTGAATATTAAGGGCTCTGATAACCACTTTCTGTATTTAAATTAGAAATCATACTTAGCTACAGTAGATAAATTCTGGATGGACAGTTATTGACAATGTCTTTTATCATCCCCGAAGCGAATTATGTATAACATTTCATATAACAATTTTGCGATACAATGATTCACGATGTTGCTCTTTTTGTTTTGTGAAATACCAATCGGTAAGGGACATTTTCAAATGAAGTATGATTATTGAGAATTTAAATATCTATTGTACGGCAATATGTTTACAGACAGGACAGTAAAAGTGGAATACTTTTTGTTTGATAGTTATCTTTAAATTAGATACATTGAGAAATAATTAATTGCAACTTTGAGTCCCCTATTACACTCTGTGGCTGCAAGCTCAGTAGACAGAGTCCTTAACATACAAACATTCGCACATCATGCGGTAGATGCAATGTAACAGTGTATATTTGTGCAGATACATATTTATCAGCAATCACAAATATAATATCATGTATCATAACACAAATACATTACATTATACTTACATTCATCTCATTGTTGTCATCATTGTTGGTGCTGTCATCAATGCTGTCCACAGTCTGAAATGGTACGGCCGTGTCTTTCAAAAACAACAGTGCCTTGTATGCAAACTTCCTTTGCATTCGCTGACATGCCACTTTTTGCACTACGGACTTTATCATGCTCCTTGCTAAAATAACAACATAAGTTTTTGTTCTTATTTTTCACAGCTTTTTCATTTAGTCCATACTTTTGTCCTAGTTCAATGATGGCATCCCTTCAAAGTTGTTTGTTTTTGTATTCTTTTAAGCTAGTGTTCCACAGGAGTTCATGTTTACGGTAGTCTTCTATGAACTGCAATGTGCTTTCCTGGTTATCACTATGTACAATCACAGTATCAATTAACTGAACTCTGACAACTCTCAACTACAAAAACATGCACACTTGTGTAGACAAAAACGGCGTAGCGCACGGAAATGGCCGATGATACCCACTGACAATGGGAACACGTGTGCTACCAGACGCGCTACTGATTTCCAGGTAAACGCGCATGCGCTCGACGCACAGGCTGCTTGCGCTTGTCATGCGCTATTGCATGCGCGCAGGGCACAGCGCAAGTTGCACGAAAAATCGCATCGTCTGGACGTGGCTTTATAGCGCAATAAATGTATCGATGGTTGCTAAACATCCGCTAGAATGCATTGAAATCAGTTTCTTGTCTCGTGCAGGGCACAATTTACTAAAACGGTTGATTTTCCGTTACATAATAGGGATTGGGTTTGGATACGTCCCGGAATACGGCCTGCAATTAAGGTTAGGTTTGTATCCCAACAAGGTAGTGCTTGTTCACTACCTTACCCGAAAGTCTTGGAATACCGCCCTTAGTGTTGATCCCAGCATCGAGTGTTAGCCGTGCAATAAAGGAGATCTCCGACCAACATACACCCATCCGTAACACAAACGTAAAGGACCAGCTCACACACTCAGACCATAGTTTTCCGGATACGTGACATGCTATTTTCTGTTTAATTTAAACTGTCTCAAATTTGGCAGTTCTCAAAAATGCTGTACGATTGCTCTGTGCATCCTTCTGCCACTGTTCGTTTTGCCAAAACTGTTCGTAAACAACTTCTGGTGATCGTCGGTGTTCGTAAATAAACATCATGCGTTACGTTGCAGTTGACATTAAGGAAATTTTACCATTGGTAATATTTTTGAGAACTATCGAATTTGAAACAAGTTCCACAACTCAGACTTTTCCTGTACCACATTCCCTCCCGTGTCAGCGCTTCTTAAAGGTAGAACCGGGGAACAACGGACCCGGAACCACGCAGCCATCACACCAAGAGGATTCTATCTTGGAAAACATGGTCCTCCACCTTCACGAAGGACACCACTCAACCTTCGCAAGCATGCCAAAGTGGGACAAACGTGCCCAGCCGTTATAATCAGCGTCCCACACTTGGAATTTGAAGTAGTTGAAACTGCTCCAAATCATTTACTTTTGTTTGCAATTTGGTTAAAACGCTCAGCTAGAATCTGTGAATTCATTTTGTATATTTTAGATACTGAATTTACCTCATTAAAAAATAATTCCCTATCATTTAGCAGTTAGTTTCACTACATTCAAAAGAGATTCCCTGTGAATTCAACTGATCTAACAATTATAAAAAATTAACCAAATGTTAAATTTTTGTCATTTCACTTAGTTTAATTATTGATTCAGATTTAGAATGTACACATACAGATACTAAGAGAGAGAAAGAAGGGAAAAAAAGGGGAAGGGGCGTAATAACTCACGGAATCTGGTACCCACTTTTGAGTGATTATTAGGATTTTATACGCCTCTACAGTGACCAGGTGACTGATAAGAAATCACATCACGCCAACATGAAAGATATCGTGCAACAATCGTCTTAGATACGGGTTATCAGAGAGTCAAGTGCAAAGAAAATAAATTATTTAAAAAATTCTCATTTTTCTGATCTCAAGGTTACCAGAAAGTATCACGTAACACTATGGTATATAAGTCCCTAAAACATCGTGTTGAATTCGTATTTGTGTCTTGCTGAGAAAAGGTGTTACATACCACATCAAAAGGTGAGCCAGTGTTAAATTACTTTTATTTAAAAAAAAGTTTAAAATAAAGGTATACATTTCTCTCCTCAAATTACAGAAAACCCTATGAAACAAGTTTTCATTTTTTACTTCGTTACTTGCAAAAACGATATATACCTATGCTTTATTTTACCTTTTATTAAAATTTGTATATCAAGTTTTATTATAAACAACGTCTTAAACTTCATTAGAGCAACCATCCAACCTCAAACGAAAGAGTATAAAGCCGTTCCACTGTACAGGCTGGTAAAAAAAAAAAAAATGTCTGAACTTGGTTTCTATGGGTATTTGGTAAAATAAATTACAATACTGATGAAACATTTGTTTTGTGAATTATGTCTTAGAGAAATAAATTCAAAACTAAAAATATTATATGTATTTATATGATACAACTGAGAATGTTTTCTTCGAAGTTCTATTACTTTTCGTTTCACGAAAGGTTTATTAATCATTAAGTGTAACAAAAAATAAAGCGGATGCTTTGGCAATATCGATTAGGTATGGACAAACACCATCATTGCATGTTTTCTTTAGTGCCATAGATCTATTTGTTCGCCGCTAACATCTTCCAATGAAATTGGTTAAATAAAGTTGGCAGTTTGTGATGACACTGAAAGCATCACTAACTCAGTGAAAACGATGCGTACTTGGGGTAATGTCTAAAAGCGTCTAGGTGCAGTAAATTTAACACCCTGGTGCTATGTATGATACCCTGTAAAAATAACTTCTTAAACTTTGGAGTTATTATTTAAATTTTATGCATACTATAAAAAACTGAAAGCGTACAAGCACATGCATATTACCACTAGTACCAAATAATATTCAAAACATCCATATCTCATCCCATAACTCAAATTTCATTGGTTTACCTGTATACACTACTAAGACTTGCACAATATATAACTAGTTTATTTGCTGAAACAATCTTTTAGTTTACGATATTTTCACACATTATGATATCTGTGGTATAGATTTTTATTCATTAAGCAATAAGAAGGAGGAACAGCTAAAGTATTTGACTTTTAAGGTATAACCGCTGAAGCTGGCAGTAGTTTATTTGAAGAATGTACTTTGTTTCGCAAGTAGCATTATAGTGCTTACACACACACACACGCACACACACACACCTCGTACTAGACAGAGAGCTTGAACCGGCAGCAAATCAAGAAACTGTGAGGTGTTGTCACAACTGAGTGGCGTTCTTTGTGCTCAGTCGAGTCGGAATGGATAACGTTTGATAGTGAAATATAAAACAATAGTTTCTGATGCAAACACATTTTGTAACACATATTTGTTCCTATCTTAATCTTCGCATGTGAATTTTCTTACTCCACGATAGTTTGTATCTAATAATAAAATTAACCATTTATTTTTATTTTTGAAATATGTTATATAGAAATATTTTACCGATAAAAAGAAATGTAAGTAAATTAAAACTTACTAGCAAAAAAAATTGTATCCAAATAAGTTACAAATAAATTTTGTTTCACACTTTTACAAGAGTTTCACTGTTAACCAGTGAGTGTTATTGTTTAGACAGGTGACACTATTAACACAATTCAGTCATTTCTTTAAGGTTAGATCAAAATAACCAGATTCACAGGAAATCTCAATTTTGGTGCAAAAATGATGCAATGTTTTACTTAAAAGATTTGAAAATTACTATCTAACGTAAATAATAAAATAATTAAGCGAAATGACGAGTTATATATTAAAATCGTACAAATAAACACGGTTTCACGCAATGCACTGTTAAATATTTTCACCTTCAATTTACGACGAGCGCTGGTTACAAATTTTTAAGGGACGTTGGCAAATTTACTTACATTGAGCTCACGTACTTGGAACATGAATCCAAAATAATATTCTTGGTATATTAACCAATCACTCGAATACTGGTTAGGTTACAGCAAGAACACACTTCTTTTGTCCAATTGTGTGTTTACCTTTGTTAAGAAAGAATCACACAGCTATGAAGATAAAACACATAAATAGTTTTTTTTTTTTTTGGGAGACTCAGTTATTTGAAATTACGAAGAACTCTTCGTTTATTTCAGTAAAATTCTTCGTTAAAATGTCTGTAGATTGATTGTAATTTCTAACAGTGTAAAAAATTTTAACTGAACTGAAAACCGACCTTGCAATGAACAGTGTCAAAGCTACAGTATTATGAGAAATAAAGGTTGACGTGTCCCGGCAACAGAGTCCAGTGCTGGAGTGGCTTGAAGTGGGGTGAACACCCTCCTGGGGTGTGATGTCATCAGTCGTCACTGTCGAACAGCTCTGGAAGGCGGGCAGTCTGCCAGGCAGAGCAGGGCTGCAGTTTTCCATCTTGCTTACAGTACAAGCAAAGCTTATATACAAGTCGGTTACATTATCATTACGGTCCATATTTACAGATTTAGCCTTTGCAGCATGTTCTATAAGATGTCACTGACTGTCCTGATCATATGCTAATTTCTGACTCTTGGGATGCTCCCAACACGAGCGGAAGCCTGCTCCTTCCCTGAGTAATGACACAATGAATCTAGAGCTGTAGCAAACCGTATGTATTCGTTACTGAGTAACGGGTGCGCCGTCTATATACGAGTAACGAAACGTTACACACGGCTGCATTTCGTTACTCGCATGTTTCGTATGTTTCAAGCATACGCGCGCATATTCGATGAATTTACGTTACAAAGAACTATGTTTGTTTAGTAAGTAAAGCATAATTTGTAAATTCGTCGTCCAAGTTTTTTACTGTTGATTAAAGGTATTGTGTGTGTATTCAAAGTTTGAGATTGGAACAGAAACAACAAAAGTAAGTATTTTTCACAATTTAGAAATATTTACGAATTTGTTTATTATCTTAAAAGAGATAATATAATAAACCCGCTCTAATGAGATTTAATTGTTTCTTGGTTAACAAAATCTGCTAATTATCAATTATTGATTATTGTATATATTCTATTTATTATTATTTACGCGACGTAAAACTGTACGCGTACGCAATACGACTCGATTCGTTGCATGTTATGCGGTATCAGAAGTAACGAGTAACGATACTATAGTAACGAGTACTGATTGTTATAGAAACGAATACATACGGGTACGCTTTTTTTCGTTACTTTTACACTTCTAAATGAATCCCACTTATTTACATTCTGGAGCAGTCGCCATCTATTGGCGCCGGGTGCATCACCATGTTACAGGATAACTAGCTTAGGCATAGAGATTAGGTAAAAAATACCCTGCGGTGTCGGGGCAGCCATGTTTGTTTCAGGGATTAGCATGTAGCACTCGCAAAAGGGGGCCGAGGCCAAATGCAGGACACGACAAGGTAATTTATTTTCACAGATAGCTGACACAATGCTCTTGATTGTTGTTTTCTAGATGAAGGTCCTCGTGGTGCTGGTAGCCGTTCTGGGCTTCACGTACGGAGCCTCCGTCGCAAGTGAGTATCAGTCACGCACTACTAAAAGTCTTCATCTCCCATGTAAATGTGCCACTACTCAGTTAAGTTTATCACATTTGGCATTTAAGACTGCATTATATATTGGTTTGAATATATTAATAAAACTAGTGTAGACGTGTTAAGCTGGGACATAGGTTCAGGTGTCACTGTGAAGAGCTTACGGAGAACTACCAGTACCGTGATTATAAGTGAAAATCGGTATTAAATTGAAAATTACAAAATAATTAAAGCTGCCATCTCATAGGATTCGTAAATATGCTAGGTATGTTAGAAAACGCAAATCAGAGGAAAGCTTGCATCGAAAGGAATAATAATAATTAAAACTTGATTCACGGCAGTGTCGAAAACGAAATCACGAAGTTTCACGAAAAATCAACGGCGCGGACCCGAACTGCGCCTTTATTATTAATATTATTATTATTTTTTAACTAACCTAGTAACAAATCACATAACTTTTCATGCTTCAACTTAAAACTAAATAAATGTTTTAAGAACTGTGCAGCTGCGGACAACTGCTCAGATGGATATATGAAAACTCTCGCGCCTCTATATGCCAAGTATACACTCCTACGAACTTAATTTTAACTCCCAACCTTTTCAAACACTTTAAATTTGGATTTATAGCCAAAAATGAATATATATATATACACACATACATTTTTGGCTATAAATACAAATATATATATATACACTTGCTACTAAACGTCCACTGGTGCCCCTTAAAAATGATGAACCCGTGACGGTGGTATTGCGAGCGGCCCCCGGGCTTGGTTGCGCGCGGTGGCTACGACTACCCCGGGCCGTGTGCGCAGGCGACGCCAACAGCACGCTGCAGGCCGACTTCGACGCAATCATCTCCACCATCCCGATCAAGAACGTGACGAAGCTGGTCCTCAACTACGTGGCCAATGACGAGGAGGCGCAGGAGTTCATCAGCTGGATGTCCGGCGACAAGTTCGCCGTCATCTGGAAGGCCATCTTCACCTCATCCGAGGTCAAAGAGGTGAGCCAGCCATCGCGTCATCAACGTGCCTAATACCAACTTACTTACATAAAAGTCTAGTCCAGAGTTACCAGTTCAAAGCCGGTGGATAGAATTTAGTCAAAATTATTTAAAAAAATTCAAATAAAAATTGCACTCATGACATGGATTCCCGAGGGATAAAAAACCAATATTCCCATATGAGTCGTGTATTTCCAAAACTGGCCATCTCCCTCAGAACAGTTTTACGAGAAATCGAGGAAAACTGTTTACTCAGTTCCATGATGTGGCATTCAATATGTTAATGTAGAAGTGTGTTATAAAAATGCAAACAATATTTAGTAAAAGTCCTACTAATCACAATTAATAACTTTGCCAGTTATTAAAGTTAAAAAATTGAACTTGGCTGGTTTTGGAACTATCCATGTCACTTGGCCACTTTTGGAACCAAACCTGTTGAAAATACCAAGGGTGTATAGAACATAAATGTTTATTGTGATACATTGTACATGGTTACATTGTGTATATAATATGCCTAGTACTTGACTGACATGTTAACAATACATTGTTAAGTACATACTTGTTTAAAAGCATTTTATACATAAAAGTATTGTTACTGACAGTTGAAATACGTTTAATTAAAACTATGACACCAGGACATACCACTTCAGCACTGTTTCACCTTTGAGTTTTACAGTACTTTACACTACACAAATGATGCCGCATCCTCTGTCATTAGCTCACAGCCATCATTAGATGCTTCCTCTGGCGCCTCTTCTTCATGTAGATCATGCAGTTGCAGGACATTTTTATAAAATTCTAAGTACTTGAGCTCCTGCCATTTATCACCAAAATGTTTTGTCAGTAAGTTGTTAACATCCCTTATTTTAAGTGGGTTGACTTGAACACCAGGTTTGACAACACTAGGAAAGACACTTTTCAAAGTTTTGGCTCTCTTCATTGTTGTTTTGTAGCCACAGAGGTCAGTGCGATAATGCATCTCTCCTGATACTAAAATGCAGTTTCCGGCCTTGTTCTTGATGAGGGACAGCCGTTTAGAGGCAGCAAACTGGAAGTGCCACTGTCCTGTTGGTTTAGCGAGTTCTTTAGTTAAGGCTTTCCAATAATAAACTACACATTGCGTCCCTACATGAATGGTAGACCCATGTCCAGCTAATATTTTAACATATTCCTTTAGATCACAAATCACCTTGTGAGAATGAATTTGTCTCTCTATTTTACCAAACACTCTGTCTGGTGGGAGGAAAGAATGTCCAACGATAGGAAAATTTATTTCTTTTTTTTTCAACACTCTTTGGGGCCATATTGACAAACCAGTGGGAAAGCATGGTAACCATTATAGAGTTCTTGTTTTGGTCGCCGCATCCATCAGCCACCAGTCTCAAAGTAATGATATTCGTACAATCAATATTACACAAAGTATGGTACACAGCAGACGAAATTTGGTTCGAGCCTTTTGCAAATTCTGACTTATTCCAGTGATAAATAGTGACTGTGTGTACATTAAGTGGAGCTCTTGAATGACCTTTTACAACAGTAAAGTTATACTCATACAACTGGCGGCTATAGTAGGTGGCCTGATCTGGCACTCGTGGCATAACTTGGTTTTTCTGGCAATCAAAAGACATCGTCAGTAAACCATCAGCGGTACATCTAAGAATTGAATAAAATGCTTTTGCATTTAACCTGAGTACCCTTTGTTGTGTCATCAGCTCATTTTTATTTCTTAAACTGGTTTCATGTTTAATTCTGTATGTTTGTTCAATGCATGACGAACATGCATCTGTCCTAGGTGTTCCAAACCCTTTGTTGTAAAATTTTTTAAAAACAGAACGAAAATAACTTTGTTTTACTGATAAATCAGGGCTCCTGTTCTCTCTCTGATACATACACCACATTTTTTTAATATCGAGATCACTGCTTAGGTAGACACGCTCCTGAGTTTTTCTTCTACAATAATGCACTTCAGTAGCTTTGAATCTCTCAATGAATTCATTAACTGCTTTGAGCTTTGGAACAAACGATTTCGATCTATGGTCCCCTCCCCGTCCTTCATGAGGAATTTTGCCTCTTTTCCTGTACCTGGAAACGACTCATTGCACTCTGTGTTTAGAAATTTGCAGAATTTTTAAAAATGTTTCTCTGCACACACGGACCATCCTGCCTGATAGTTTCTTTGGTATAAAATATTTTATGGTTACCTGTTTAGGCTCCCGTTTACCATCTGAGTGATGCATTTTTGGTTCCTTTGCATTTGTGTGCTTCACTAAGAATGCATCCTGTCGTTTATCATGGTGGCCGCAGAAACATTCATAACAGTACTTGACATCATTCTGGTTAAGTGTTGCACACTGGAATGTTGAATTCTTGTGACGACACTTCGGCATTGTTGGAAAGCCTTGGGCAGAATACCTGAAACCACAACACATTTTTATTTTACAATACATTGTCGTAAAATTCAGCTTTTGTATCTGCTAGTTAGTAACATCATGGAGTTAGCAACTACCGGTAACATAAAAGAGAAAAACTGTACAACAACATAAACAAATGCAACTGTAAAACACTCACTTTTCCCTTTTCTCTTTATTTTTCTTCCATCTGTCCGGATTTCTTGTTCGTTTTCTTCCTCTACCCTTCTTCACATTTCTGTGGAAATTTATACATTTTAAGAACAAAATCTAAATCTTGCAACCACCACAACCTATACAAACAAACAAACAAAACAATCACTCCATAGATAATATAGCTATAACTTACTGGTATGCAACTGCGACTTTGCTGAGACAATACGACAGTGGCGCAAATCACTCGGGCGGTTTTGTAACTAATTGGCGAAAATATCACAGGGTCGGTTTTGAAACTAATATATTGTAAAACATGGCCGGTTGTGGAACTAAACCAGGGATTGTAAGACGGTTTATTAAATGAATATGGCCGCTTTTGTAATTAACTGCTTCTTATTCACAGTGGGTTACCATGGAATTTGATTTTCTAGAACAAAACCATTTTTTTTTGTGGAGATGGCCGGGTTTGAAAATACACGACTCATATATTCTTCAAAAAACTTCCACATTTTCTCCAAAATAATTTCCAAGTAACTGTCATATATATGTATATGTATATATGAGTGTATACTTCGACTGCATGTTCATAACGACAAAAAAAAAATTTAAAACATATAGCTGCAACTTTTGGCTTAAAGTGCTTTCCAAGGCTAGTATACACTTTGAAAATGGATCTGAACCACTTATATATTGAAAATAAAAATATATATTAATAATGGAAACCTAGTTTTAAGAAAGGACAAGAAACTGGAATAACCTGCCGCCAAGGGGTATCAAAAATAAATACAGGGGACGGAGGGAGAGGAGTGGGTGACTACCGTTTCTCCAACGGAGGGATAAAGACAGCATGTTTAGTTGAAAAAGGTTTTACGAAGACCGTAACACACGTCGCTGTCGTAAAATTATTTTATTTAAATAATTTCCCCTAGAGTTTTGTGACTCGAAAGTATTACGTGATTTTGAAAAAAAATTAAAGCCGCACTGTAAAACTATCTTTAATATAATTTTTTTTAAATACTTTCTTAAGCATGTACCTAACTTAACAACCAGTACCCTTGATTTAAAGCAGTTTGAAGTAGGTTTTCGTTTGAATTTTGGTATTAGCATTAGTCGACAACGGTGGTTTTAAGGATTTTAGCTCTGTTAAGTTAAACACTATCCAGATGCTTAGTGATACATATCAAATACTTTATTGTTTCCTATAAACCAGTTGTTCATCTTAAACTTGAAGTGAGGTCCCCAAGTGTTATATATGTTTAATATTACCATTTTTCTTGACGAACCGGCAGTCGAGGTTTGTCGTTATAAACATATACAACCCGCCAATGAGCGGTGAAACGTGCTCACGTGACCCACAGCTGATGGCCTGGGCATACGCTCACGGCGTGCCGATCTACAAGGACATCAACAAGTTCGCCGACCTGATAAGCATGGATCACGTGTCGCCGCGCGCGGGGCCCGCCCCCAGGGGCGTGGCCTCCTTCCTGGAGGAGCTTTTCGCCATGGTCAACCCGCAGCAGCTGATCGCCAACATCAAGAAGCAGGTGGCCGCCAGCGCCGACTTCAAGGAGTTCTTCGACCGCCTCAGCAGCGAGAAGTTCCACGTGAGTCTCCGTTCCTTCCCGGGGGCCTATTCTCGACGCTACCGGAATAATTCCGCTACCGGATTAATCCGCAAGTTTCATTCCGGTAGAGAGTTACAAGCCTATTCTCGAAACTGCTGTAGTGGCTACCAGAATCAACATTGTCGTGTTACCGAAAAGTCTTTTTAAGAAGTGTGCCAACGTTGCTTTTACTGCCGAAGTCACCGGTACAAGGCCAATCATGTTTTTCTCACAACAGAGAACCTGATCATTGCGAAGGAGTGAAACTTTACTGGAAAAACAAACTAGCATGCTTTTATTCACTTCCTGAAATGTTTCTCTAAGAAGTTGTAAAAGTTGAAGCAGTTCACTATTTTAAAAAGTGATTAGGTTACATATTACAAATACTATATTGTGGGAAAGATAGGTAAGGTTCTATTAATTAAAAATTCACGTGTGGACGCTATTATAGGTTAGTAACATTAAAATACGTACTTTAATATAGTGTGCACAGTGTGACATTAGATAAGCTACATTTAATATACTGTTACAGCATTCAAACAATTGGTTACCAATTAACATAAGATGAAGTATAACATATCTCAACAAACCAGCGTTACAATTATGTAGTAATTTTAATGCACTTATAACGTATATCGGACGTAGATAACCAAACCAGTGTTCACACAATTTAGGTATTGTTAATGTAGCTAACCCACCATACCCAATTATTCTCATGTTTCTTCACTGTCATTAATGTTGCTAACCTAATATAACAACTCTTTAAAATTGTCAGTTAGGTGCTTAATTAAACACCCTTTTAGATTATTGTGAAGATGTAAGATGTATTTTGGGAAATGTCCTTTAGATTTTAAACAAAAATGAGCTAACTTTCAAATTACCATTAAAAAAAAGTTATAGGGAAAGTGGGAAGAGTGGAGAGGAAGCTATAATAAACTGAGTAGTAGGTTATGTGGTGATTTAACAGAAGGAACAATTAACAATACTTCAAATAAATGATTTTGACTAGTTATAATATACAACTTACTTTCGTATCGGGAGAAATCTCTGAAACACGTCGCCTTGCCACCAAGTTAGGTGCCAAGATACGAATGAATTCACGTGTCAATGGTTTACTTAAGCGAAATAATTTTTCAAATTTTACATCACTTAGTTCCCATGGATTTCTCCTGTCAACAAAGACTCTTCCAACTTGGACATTTTCCGCTTCGCCCTCATTTTCATTTTCGTCCACAATAAGATTATTTCAAAAAATGGTCTACCGGAATTGTGATTCCGCCAGCAAAGGGGTGGCGGAATTATTCCGCAAATTTGTGACGCAATTCCAATACATGATTCCGGTAGCGAGTGTTCAAGAATAGAGTTTAGCAAATCATAGTCGGAAATTAGTCATTCCGCTAGCGGAATTATTCCGGTAGCGTCAAGAATAGGCCCTTTGGAACGACTCACGCACTGGGAAAAATTGTTGATTTGATACAGTTTCATGGACATACACCATTGGAGTTCTGCACTGTTTATCGTGGAAAAAATTTCATAAATCCAAAAAAAGAAATAAAAATGAAAACAATAAATGACAGAAAACAATCTATAAATCAGCTGAGGTCAAACAGATGAAACACAGTGGGCTAACAACGACGATACAGTTTCATCAAAAACAGTAAATGCATACAGACAACAAAACCTGAACAATGCAGCAAATATATTGTGTTCGTATGTGCTGTTATTTTTTTTTTTTCATGACTTAATTCCTTCCACAGAATTTGTTGTGTTGTCTGATTTTTAAGTTCGTTTGTGTTCGTCTGTGCTGTAGCCATTGTAATTTCCATTATACATGTTTAGGTTCATCGTTGGGTTTACCTGTTCGACATCAGCTGATTTAGGCTTATTTTCTGTGGGTTCATGTTTGAATTTTTATTTCTTATTTATAATTTCTGTAATTTTCCCAGTTTTCGTTTCGCGTCTTCAAGTTGGATTACGGATTTTCCCATCTTATGCTACAATTGTAATTTTTAACTTTTTATGCCAATTTTGTCGCATGTCAAGGCATAAATCATATCTCCCAAGGGGGAGATAAATTTTGCTGGTCATCGGCACAGATTGGTCAGAAGAAACCAGATTAAAAATGCAGGGTCTTACGTTCAAGTACTTATGAACCATAATTAGAATAAATAAACCTGCATATCAAAATTAGTTCTTGCGAAAAAAAAGACACGAAACACGTATGGAAGTTTCCGTGTGTGTTTAGGGATAAACGCACACCTCTATTACTTAAATAAACATAGACTCATATTAATCTTTACAGGCTATGTTACCAAATATCCAATCCTAATAACCTAAATTTTAGTTTTGGATATCATGTGGCACAACCAGATGCAGATCCCTTGTGTATGAAAAAAATTGAGCAGAGAAAGGACAGCCAAACAGTTATGTTTGTAGGATGATCTTTCCGCAAAACGCGTGGTACACAGAACATCCTAAACCACTGTTTATAACAGTTCCATGTGTTCCAAGAACATTTATATTGCGCCAACAGATAACTGTTCCTATATGAATAGTCTTACAGTCAATATGGATTATGGGTATCAACTTTTGTAACTACTGACATGTATTTATTTAATCTGTGCGTGGACATTTGGGAAAACTTCTTTGTGAATTAGGCGAGACAAAACAAAACTTGGAAAATATGGTCCTGTAATTCTTTTGTCTTACGTGGATGATACATATATATTTTTTTTTGGCTGTACAAAATCATGATTGTTTTCTAATTGTTTTATAGGCATTTGTTCACAAGATCTACATGATGAAGGAGCTGCAAGACGAATTGACGGTGCTGAAAAACCTGAAAGTCGACGTGGATAAGATCGTCACCGATATCGCAAATGTTTTGGGATGGAAAGAACTCTGAAATGAAAGACATTAAAACTTAACAGCGCTTAAATTATTTTACTTGTGTTTGTGCAACTTATCAAACAAAATTTACCGTGATTTTGTGTCAGCATAAAAAATGGAGGGAATAAAATAATCCCGCAAACAAAATTATTTTTATTTTTTACCACCCAGTCCTCAATGAAGTTTGGTTGATGAAGTGACGTCAATAAGCATTCAATGGAAAACTAAGGTGTTTGAATAATAAGTACATTTGATTACTAGACAACACTGTAGTCTTCAAATGTAAATCTGGTATTGCATTTAATACATTTCATAATATCTACTGTTACTTTCATTAAAGTATTTCATAATTTTCAAACAGAACGGATAGTTATAAACGAAATCAAAATATAAAAGTAGGTCATTAGTGTAAAAGCAAGGGAATTAGATGTATTATTGGCCTTATCAGAGTTAAAATTACGAATTTAAATCTTACAAAAGTCTGAAATTCAGAAACTTATGCACCCACCCTCTTTCTCTTAAAATTATAAAACGCATTTATATAAGTTAATTATTTAACACAAATAAGTTAAATTTCATCTCTCGGTAACGAAAAATAAAGCTGTGCTTTAGTAAACACAGTATGTACCATTTATATTCATAATTTAGTCAAGGGGTATTCAAAATGTTTGTAAATTTACTGTAACATTTCTGAACAAGGTTATTTCTTTGATGAAGAAAAATATACCAAAATAGGAATCAGTTTTGGAAAAAATAAATTACTTGATAAAAATAACTAACAGAAGTCAAAAGGCTTTTAGATTGCTAGATACGTGTTACATTGAGGCATGGCTGTGGGTGAAGTTTTAATCAAAGCTTAGGTTTAGTTTGTTAATTATCTAAAACACTGCGAGATTAGAACACGGGCATAAAGCAGGGGTGTCAATAAACCAAACAATAAATTAACAACATTTATACTATTTAGGGTACTTATCATTATCTTCAGTTTTTCACAGAAGTAAATCTTTAGGAGACATTTCACCAACTTTTTGAACTTTAAAATTAATTTTATTACTTTTTGTTTGCACCTGTAAATCAAGAAAAAACACATTGTTAACAACCACTTTGTGAAACGTTTATTATTTAAATAGATATAACGTCAGGACATGACACTTTTTACATCGAACTGGATGACACTTCTTGAAAAGAAGAGTGAATTATAATAACATTTCATTTTCGTTACAAGTTTTCTTTCCAAAGGTACTTTGACGTCGTACTGACCATGGCCTTTAAGCCCGTGCTCCGCACCGCCAGTACCGTATCCCGTATTCGGAGCGCGCCCCTTGCCCAGCCGGATTGAGTCAGGCGAGCGTCCCGGGCGTGACCCCAATAGACAACAAACCTCATTAAAAGTCACCGCGGCCACTGGCCTTAATTAAAATGCTCGTGACTATGATCGTGTCAGATTAGAAGAAATCCAACTAAAACGGCTCACAGTGAGACAATATGTTGATAAATTTACAGTCGCCAACTTGACGCCACAATTCAAATAATTAAATACTACTATAAAACAGTTGTTAAGCCTTGAGCACACAATTACCAGGTGGTACCTTTTAATTGAGCACCTGGAACGTGTTTTTAGCTTATAATAGAGCACATTAAGTTAATATAAGTTTTTTGACGCCGACTCACAAAGAAGAGAAAGTTTAACTTCCTTGCGAGGCGGCCATGTCCGGCAGTCTCGAACCACTCCGTGCCGGGAACAGATGTGTGTCCGTGGGCAGGATCCAAGTTTCTTTCATTGATTAATTTTTATTCTATACTAAATCTTTAAATTTAAACCTCATTAATTCATAGCTGCCCACGTCGACTCGGCGCGTATTTTAAGGAACCGGGCTTATCCCGACCGTCTTCACCGTGATACCGTGCTGCAGATCGTATCACTCACGTAAGTGTTTCGCCTAATTTAGGAGCCCGCTCATAGAGCCCCCCCTGCACCCGTTAATGTTCGGCGCTGGCCGTCTCCAGCGTGCATCGACCCGCGTCCCGCGAGACTGCCGCGGTAACCATTAGTGTCGCGTAGTGTT